>NC_061115.1:134765750-134770006 GCF_002878395.1 Capsicum annuum
TAATGATATTTATCATGATTTTGATATTTGGGTCGTGAATCCCCATTGGGAATTGTGTTTTTTTGAGAAAGTGTGTGTTATAAGCACGTTGATGTTGAATATTTAAGATATTTTGAATGATTTGACCTTTTGGTCTTAATGGAGTTGTTTTGAACCCGAGTGTGAAAGAAATCCACAATGTGGTTGATTTTTATAGATGGGAAGCATGATGGCTCCCGATGTATATTTATATATTACTGAAATTATTTTGTTATGGATTGTCTTTGAAATGATTGGAGCTAAGTCTGGGAGAAATCTTTAGCACCTAGTGGGAGGTATGAAGTGACCTTACGTCCCTATAGCTATGTACCCCCGTAGGAGTGAGCCTGAGGCTGACTTATATAGTGATCAGTAGTTTGTGTGGATTTAATATCAAGAGTCTTACTCCGATGGAAAGGATAGGACGGCTCTCCCCAGCGTGGGTTGTACGTTGGACTCCATGTAGCTCACATGGTTTATGCTGGTTATAGAATCTCCCAGTATGTGTGTGTTTCCTTGTGTCTATGGTGAATGGTGAAGTGATTTGAAAGTGGAATTGTGAAAGTTATTCTTTCGAAAGATTTAAATGATATTTACATTATAAGAATTGATATTCTTGATGAACTGAAAGTGAATGACAAACTATATGATGACTCACATGTGTTATTGTACTTATTTCATCCTCTCATGATTATGATGATTTTCTTTGGGCTATGTAAGTCTTTCCTACTTCCTACATATTTCTTATAAATATTTATGATGATGATGTTTATACAACCACATACACCCCCATATACTCGGTTCCTTTCTATGGTACTGACCCACATCTTTGGATATGGGCTACATTTTCTTGGAATGTAGGTTCAAGTGCTCAGTTCCAGGTTTGACAGTGATTCTTCAGGCATGCTGTTCTACATCCTCTATTGTGGTGAGTCCTTATATTCCGAGGACGTGAAGTCTGATGTTGGTTTCACAAAATTATTTACATTTGATAATTGAGTATGAGTCAGTTGGGGCATGTCTCAATGGCTCGCTAGTTTTATTGATTCTCTTAGAGGCTTGTCCGACTAGTATAGATGTTGGGAGTTGACTAATAAGTCGTATTTTGTTATCTTTTTGAAATTCTTTTATACTTGGATGATGATTACTCTGTTCGTAGTTGAGGGTTATTTATGGAAACTGCATTAATTTGTGTTGAACTGAATGAAAATGGCTCAAAGGGTTAGCTTGGGGCTACTCATAGCCTCAAGCACCATGTGACACTCCGGGACCCGCTTTCCAGGGCATTACAAACTTAGTATCAGAGCCTAAGGTTTTAAGGTACTTAGGGAGTTTGACAAGCCGCGTTAAGTAGAGTCTTGATCATCGCTGTGTAGTGCGCCACATCTATGAGAAAGAGGCTACAAGACGTTTTAGGAAAAAGTATGATTCTTTCTTTCAAAAGACTATTGTGCTTAAAGTGTCTCTTTTTGCAATTGATTCATGCTCTCCTCTTTCAGAAATATGCCTCCACGTCAAGCGAGAAGAAATAATGATGGTCAGCCACCTCAACATGCTGACCCATTTAATGAAAACGTGTCTCATACTGAATTTCGGGTAGCCTTTCAGGAACTGGCCCAAGCTGTTATTGCAAATATTCAGGCCAAACCAGCCCTGGCTCCACAGCAGCAGGGAGGTGATTTAGCTGCTGCCAGGATTCGTGACTTCATGCGGATGAATCCTTCGGAATTCTATGGGTCCAAGTCTGATGAGGATCCACGGTTATTTTTAGAGAAGGTGCGGAAGATTACTCTGGTGAGTTGGCTGTGTATAGGTTCAAAGACCTTGCTTATGACTGGGTTATTGCTTGGAGGAAAGGTAGAGGTCAGAGAGCTGTCCCTACAACTTGGCAAGAGTTCCAGGATGCATTCCTAAATAAGTTTTTCCCTTTAGAGATGAGGGAGGCAAAGGTGGAAGAGTTCATGAATCTATGACAAGGCTCTATGACTGTTAGGGAGTACTGTATAAAGTTCAATCAGTTGGTCAAGTATGCTCCTAACTTAGTGGCTGATAATCGAGCTAGTATGAGTAAGTTTCTGACTGAAGTGTCTAGTTATGTGGTTAAGGAGTGTAGGTCTTCTATGCTGAATAGTGAGATGAATCTTTCTAGGATGATGACTAATGCCTAATAAATTAAGGTAGACAAGATTAAGAAGAGAGATAGAATGAGAGGGAATAAGAGAGCTAGGTCCGAGCTGCACGGACAGGGTCAGACTAGATCGCAGAGAGGGAGTCACCCTCAATATCAGGATTGTTTGTCTATGCCAGCACCGTTATCTGCTAGTGCTTCCATGCCTACAGGTAGGCAAGAGCAAGGTAGCAGGTTATATATATCCAAGTCCCAGTACAGTGCAGGCAGTAAGCTAAATCGTCCCCTGTGTCCTAAGTATGGTACGGCTCATTCGGGTGAGTGTTGGGGTGAGAAGAGGGGTTGTTTCTGGTGTGGTGACATGGGTTACAGAGTAGAGATTGTCTATAGGATAGACAAAGGCATCGTGACTATCGCCGTCAGACCCCGACTCAGATTGTTGGTGCTCCATTTCCAGAGACTCGCCCAGCCCCAGCTCAGGACGCCTCTTCTAGCAATGTTGGCGGGCAGCGTCAAAATAGATTCTTTGCTTTACCATCCCACCAGGAATAGAAGGACTCTCTCGATATTGTTCCTGGTATGCTTCGCATATTTCAGTTTGATGTGTATGATTTTTTGGATCCTGGATCCAATTTCTCATATGTTACACCTTTGATTGCTGTGAATTTTGAAATAAGTCCTGAGCCTTTCCTAGTTTGTACCCTAGTGGGTGATTTAATTGTTGCTTAAAAAAGTGTATAAAAAGTGTCCTGTTATCGTTCTTCATAGAGTCTTGTTGGCTGATCTGATTGAGTTAGACATGGTAGATTTTGATGTGATTTTTGGTATTGTCTAGCTGTATTCTTCTTATGCCTCTATTGATTGTCGGACCTGAGTGGTCAAGTTTTAATTTTTGGGTGCATCCGTGTTTGAGTGGTCTAGGAATTCTGTGTCACCCAAGAGTCATTTTATTTCTTACCTCAAAGCTAGAAAGCTTATTTCCAAGGGGTGTATTTACTATTTGGTTAAAGCCAAAGACACTAAGTTTGAGACTCCAACTCTCCAGTCTGTTAACTTCGTCAATGAGTTTTCTGATGTCTTTTCTTATAATCTCCCAGGTATACCTCCTAATAGAGATATAGAGTTTGGGATAGATCTTCTTCTCGATACTCAGCCCATTTCTATTCCTCCTTATCGTAAGGCCCCTACAGAACTTAAGGAGTTGAAAGAGCAATTCAAAGATCTACTAAATAAGGGTTTCATAAGGCCTAGTATTTCTCCTTGGGGTGCTCTTGTGTTGTTTGTAAGAAAGAAAGACTCCTCTTTGTGTATATGCATTGATTACTGCCAACTGAATAAAGTCACCATAAAAAATAAGTACCCTCTTCCGAGAATAGATGATTTGTTTGACCAATTGCAAGGTGCAAGTTATTTCTCAAAGATAGACCTTCGTTCCGGCTATCATCAACTTAAAGTTAGGGAGTGTAACATCCCGAAAACCACTTTCCGAACTCGTTATGGCTATTTTGAGTTTCTTCTTATGTCTTTTGGGTTAACTAATGGCCCAACAGCTTTCATGGACCTCATGAATCGAGTGTTCAGACCATATCTGAATATGTTTGTCATAGTGTTCATCGATGATATACTGGTGTACTCCCGTAGTGAGGATGAACATTTTGATCATCTCCGAACTGTCTTGCAAATCCTTAGAGATCATAAGTTGTTTACCAAGTTCAGTAACTGTGAGTTTTGGCTATGGTCTGTTGCTTTTCTGGGTCATATCATTTCTTCTGAGGGTATTAGAGTTGATCCCCAAAACACCAAAGCTGTTAGAAATTGTCCTAGACCTATTTCTCCAACTGATATTCGAAGTTTCTTAGGTTTAGCTGGCTATTACCATCGTTTTGTCGAGGGTTTATCCTCTATAGCGTCTCCTATGACTCGGTTGACCCAAAAGAAAGTGAAGTTCTTATGGTCCGAATCTTGTGAGAAGAGTTTTCAGGAATTGAAGACTCGACTCACTTCAGCCCCTATTTTTACTTTGCCTGATGGTGTTGATGGTTTTGTGGTGTACTGTGATACTTCGAGAGTTGGGTTGGGTTGCGTATTGACGCAGAAGGGTAAGGTGATA
>NC_061115.1:134773006-134862080 GCF_002878395.1 Capsicum annuum
CTCTGTTCATCCAATATTCCATGTCTCTATGCTTAGAAAGCATATTAGCGATGCTGTGGTAGTGTATTCCTCTGTGAGTGCTGACATTCAAGAAAATTTTTCTTTTGATGAGATTCCTATTGAGATTCTTAATTTCAGTATTTGAAGACTAAGGAACAAAGAAGTTCCCTTGGTCAAGGTGTTGTGGCGAAACCAATCTGTCGAGGGTGCAACTTGGGAAGCTGAGGCAAATATGCGATATAAGTACCCGCACCTATTTTCCGCGAATTCCGATCAAGTTCTAAGGTACCGTTCTTCCCTAAATCATGCTCTTTTGATAAAAGTTGCAGCAGTTCAGCTGTTATTTATTATGTGTTCAGCTGTAGTTTCTTGAATTTATACATTCTATGTTGCATTCGAAGTGAGAAACGATGTGGTGATGAGTCTAACGAATGGTTTCAGTTGTATGCTCTATTCCCTATCTAATCTTAGCATGTCAAGCGTCATTCGAGGATGAATGTTTCCAAGGGAGGATGATTTAATACCCTGGGAAATTTTTTGTTGAAATTTTGTGCGTAAACGTTTTGGGTTATATCTTCTAGAATGAATTATAAATTTTTCGTGTGGAATATCTTAGATTGTGACCCACCATTACATAGAATATCGAATAATCTTTCTAACTATATGTGGATCATCAAAAACGAACACCCGAGCAATGATTTATGAACATTTTGATCGAACCGTGAATTGTAGTGAACAGTAAAACGTGCAGGAACAAGTACTAAGGCCTGGCGTATTTTTTTTCCAAATTAAATGATCATAACTCCTTGTACATAATCATCTGGGTGATCTACTATATATCAATGGAAAACTCTGCGAGTCCTCTTTCCAATGAAATTGGTTTTATCCAATTTGTCTATCAGAGCAAAAAGTTACGGTCGATCCACTTCAGCCTAACAAAAAAGAATTTTTGGATCAACTTTAAATGATCATAACTCCTCGTACACAATGATCTGAGAGAGATACTATATATCAATGAAAAGATATAAGAGTCCTCTTTCTAATAAATTTGTTTCATCCAATTTGGATATCGGTGTAAAACGTTATGGTTGATCTACTTTAGACTATCAAAATAGTCCACCAAAGGACAGATTCGAAAATTATTTGATTTTTAGGGGTGTTTTGGTCATCCCCCCTCACCCAAAATCCGTTCAAACCCTATATTAAAGCCTATTAGAAGTATTATATGTTATATTTCATCAAATTCCCTCAAAAAGAAAATCCTAAGCTCCTACATCCAACTTCAAGAACCTCCAAAGTTCATCATTAATTCTGCAAATTTATTCAAGATTCCAAGTTCCTAGTTCAAGAACTCCAAGAACCATCATTCAAAGGCACGATTAACATCTCAAAAATGAGTATCGATCTAAAGTTCATCATTCAAGGTATGTGGGGTTTCTCAACAAGAACTCTCTTTCGTTCTTGTGCCCAAAAGTAATTTTCTTTACAAAGGCATGATTTTTTACGAGTTTGAAGCATAAACCCATATCTTATGATGGTTATTATGAAATCTTGATGTTTATGATTTTGAAAGATGAATTTACATGTGTGGAGATATAAATCATGAATCTTGAATGATATTTATCATGATTTTGATATTTGGGTCGTGAACCCTATTGGAGATTGTGTTTTTTTAGAAAGTGTGTGTTATAAGCACGTTGATGTTGAATAATTGAGATATTTTGAATGATTTGACCTCTTGGTCTTAATGAAGTTGTTTTGAATTCAAGTGTGAAAGAAATCCTCAACGTGGTTGATTTTGATAGATGGGAAGTATGATGGCTCCCGATGTATGTTTATATATTACTAGAATTGTTTTGTTGTGGATTGTCTCTGAAATAATCGGAGCTAAGTCTGGGAGAAATATTTAGCACCAAGTGGGAGGTATAAAGTGATCTTACTTCCCTAGAACTACGTGCCCCCGTAGGAGTAAGCCTGAGGCTGATTTATATAGTGATCACTAGTTTGTGTGGATTTGATATCGATAGTCCTACTCCAATGGCAAGGATAGGATGGCTCTCCCCAACTTGGGTTATACGTTGGACTCCATGTAGCTCACATGGTTTATGTCGGTTATAGGATATCCCAGTGTGTGTGTTTCCTTGTGTCTATGGTGAATGGTGAAGTGATTTGAAAGTGGAATTGTGAAAGTTATTCTTTTGAAAGATTTAAATGATATTTACATTATGAGAATTGATAATCTTAATGAACTGAAAGTGATTGACAAATTATATGATGACTCACATATGTTATTGTACTTATTTCATCCTCTCATAATTATGATGATTTTCTTCGGGCTATGTGAGTCTTTCATACATCCTGCATATTTCTTATAAATATTTATGATGATGATGTTTATACAACTGCATACACCCCCATATACTCGGTTCCTTTCTATGGTACTGACTCACATCTTCAGATGTGGGCTACATTTTCTCGGAATGTAGGTTCAGGTGCTCAATTCTAGGTTCGACATGATTTTTTGGGCATGCTGTTCTACATCCTCTATTGTTGTGAGTCCTCATGTTCCGAGGATGTGATGTCTGATGTTGGTTTCACAGAATTGTTTACATTTGATAACTGAGTATGAGTCAGTTGGGGCATGTCTCAATGTCTTGCTGGTTTTATTGATTTTCTTAGAGGCTTGTCAGACTAGTATAGATGTTGGGAGTATACTAATAAGTCATATTTTGTTATCTTTCTGAAATTATTTTATTCTTGGATGATGATTACTCTATTTATATTTGAGGGTTATTTATGAAAACCCTATTGATTTGTGTTGAACTGAATGAAAATGGCTCAAAGGGTTAGCTTGGGGCTACTCATAGACTCAAGTACTGTGTGACGCTCTGGGACCCACCTTCCAAGGTGTTACAGTGGTGGGCTTCGGGATTTGGCCTATTAGTATTGCGGCATGACCCAATCAACTTTTTCCTCCACCTTGAGGATATAAATTTCACCCCCAACATTGCATCCATGTTTTTGCCTCGCTCATATGGGGGTGGTGCAGAAATTAAGAAGCCAAGTAATGGATGATGCATTGTAAAAAACTCAGTCTTAAAGTGAGGTGTGTTTTTATGTTGCTTATCAAGTTAAAATAAAGAATATAGGATTCTTGGTCCTCATTTTCGCACTCTTCCACTATTTTCGATGATTCCACGGACAAGATATCATCTAAACATAATGTGAAAAAATACTTCAAGTGAGGCCCAACTAATTCTACTTCAAAATTCACACTATCTACTACACACTCACTTTTACTCACCTTCTCGACATCTTCTCTTGGAATTGGGCTAGAGTCTTTATTAGAGATTTTATTGGTTTCTTATTTTAACTCTAGCACCAAGTCCTTAATCTTAGCATCATCTCTCATGGTTGGTTTGGTTGGTTGGGAAGTCACTGAGGGTTGCTCAACATCAATATAGGGTTCTAGCTCCTCATCTTCACACTCTTCCATTATGTTAAACGATTCCACAGAAAAGAAATCATCTAAGTATAATGTAGAAGAGTGTTTTGAATGATTGACCACTATATCCATCTCCTCATGAATGATTGGCCTCATTCATTGATGCATATCACATACGATATCGTATGTTTCTTCCTAGAGATCCAATATTCATTGAAACAAAGCTTCAGTGCCACCCCTTCATGTGTTTCGTTCTTTCTTTTCTTGACCATAAGACCTGTTAAACTCAAAAGAAGAACTAGAATTTGGGTTAGCATAATGGGGGGAGGGTGCATTAGGGAAATCACTCCAATGTTCATCTTGACCACCACATAAAGAACAATCATACTCCCAGTAGGATGGAGATAGTGCACACATCTATCTCCGGTGAGCATATCTACAATCTTTCCAAAAGTGAGGTCCATCATAATATGGACATGGAACATCAAGATAAGATTTTCAACTACCAAGCTCATGTTCATTCCACGATGCCATAGTAATAAGTAAACTAAAATAAAAATTTACCTAACACAAGAAATAAAAGAAAACTAAAATCAAATATTAATAAGTTTGAATTCAAGCAAGTAGGCTAAAATTCCAAGCCAACTCTCTTAAACGTAAAATTAATAAACTTGACTAACAGTCAATTAACACACATAAACTCAATCCCAAACTGCACCTCTCTTATGAGAGAGTAAGCGGTCGTTGTCAAATATATAACCCAACTAGGTTGGGGTCTAATCCCACAGGGAATATGGTGCTAATTAAGTTGTATGAAGATTAGTTGACTTTTCATCGTTCATTTTTGTAAAATAAATAGGGGGATTTAATTCAGTTCACAAATTAATGGTTTCAATTTAACAAGATGAAATAAGTGTAGTAGTATTCAAATTCAGAGAAAGAGCAAGCTAGGGTTATGTCCACCTTGCAATTCTTAATACTTTCTAACTCTAGGCTTTACAAATTCATACATGCATCATGCTTACAGAGAAACGTATTGTATTTAATAACATAATCCTACTGTTTCTCAACCATCAAGGACTAATTCACTTTAGTTCTCTCGAATCAAAAGCGTTTACCAAAAACAATACAAAATCTCCAAGAAGTTAATCCTTCTAAGGCATTAACATAAGAAATAGGGGTTGGTAATCCTATTTTCTTGTCACTACTCTCCTTTCCGAACAACAACCTTTCTTTCGAACAAGTTACATTTTAAGGCATATCCTCTATGTTTGCAACCACGAGAATTCAAGATAAACAAAGAGAGTATGATGTAAACAAATCAATGAATAATGAATTCAAAACCCAGAGTAACAGATTGTATGCTACAAGGCTTCCATAACCCTAACTAATAAACTTAGCTACGCAGGAATAAAATGAAAATCACAATAGAAATATTCATCATACCAAAAAACTAGAAAATGATCTTGGTGTGCAACTACTTAGAGCAAGAGCAAAAAATATTTTTCTCTCTCTCTCAAGCTAAGCCGCCCTTCTCTGCTATCTCCAAAAAGTTACAGAATAATGAATAATCAATAAAAATTAAGCATTAAGCCTTTTAATAATCTTTTCTCTCATAACTTTCTTCTAGGTCCCTGATCTAATTATAAATGATAAACTGGTCTCAAACATAGTTTTTAGGCACCACATTTGGTCCAAGTTTCTACTCTCTGTTGTGTCATATGACATCCGTTTTCCATAGTCCTATAATGTCTTTATCTACCTCATTAATGCTTGAAATCATGCTAATCATATCGGTTAGCTCAATTACATAGAAGTAGAGTAAAAGTATAAGAAATGAGGCACTTTATTCTCTAAACATAGCTAAAATATTGATAAATTCTGGTGCTTAGGCATACAAATACACCTAAGATCACAGACGTAGATGATCTTAGGGAAAATAACCTCCACATTAGTCAAATCGATATTTGGGTCAGATTAGTAGGCCTATTCATACTATTCTTCATATTACTAATAGGGGTCAACTCAGTTACACTAATCATACTGGCTAGAGTGGCAGCCAGTCTTCTAGAAGAGCCTATTGTGGATTTTTTGACAAGATGCTATTTTGGAGAAGCCAAATCTTTTGGATTGATTACAACACTAGAAGTATGTTATAAATACGGGGCCTTCAACCATTATTTGAGAGAGTATCCTCGACATGGGATATTTATACTTGTAGCATATTTCACTAATTAGGGTAGTGTCACCCCCATCTAGAAGTGTTATGTAGGGTCATTAAGATGGTCCCTAGGGTTTTTAAGGATGTTCTTTGGTAGGTAGGAAATTTGGTCGGTCAGGAACCCAGCCAAGTGGCAGAAGAATTCATTTATATGTTGTACCTGGTAGATCAAAAGTAAAGTGTTCAGATGTTGTTATTACAGATATGATTCAATGTGCTATTAACTTAATTTTACTTTATTTGATACATGATCCACTTTTTCATATGTGTGTTCTTTATATGCACCACAATTAGAGTTTTCTTGGGATTCTTTATTTGTGCCATTACATGTATCTATTTCCGTAGGTGATTCTTTAGGTTTGTAGATCATGTGTTATGATCGTTTGAGAGTGTGATACTTAGACTTTTCTTATTGGGTTAGTTTTGTTGGACTTTGATATAATTTTTTGAATAAATTAGTTATCCTCCTATAATGTGGTCTTTGATTGTTTCACCAAGACCGTTACCTTAAACATGCTTGGCATACACCTGGTTCACATTATGATGGGGCTTACTTTTTATATTCGATCTAGGAGACTTATATTTAGGGGTTGTGAATCTTAACTTGCTCATAATTGTGATGTTAGTATCGAGAGTTCCTAGCTTGATTTTGTTCTTGTAGTTTGTGCTTTTCTTGATGTCTTTTTTGCTGATCTACATGGCCTTCATCCTTTGTGTGACATTGAGTTTATTATTGATCTTAAGCCATTTAATTAACCTATTTCTATGGAACCTTCTCATATAGCTCATTTCTAGCTTAAGGAACTAATTTATCAGTTATATGATCTTCTGACTAAAGGTTTAATTAGGCCGAGTATACTAGGGTGATCTTGTGTTGTTCATGAAGTAAAAGGATGGTTCTATTCATATGTGTTGATTTTCTTCTATTTTAGTTTCCATGAGGCCACTGGCTTGCGATATCCAGTCCTTAGAACGCTTTTTAGTCGGCATAATATTAAAACTCCTGGTGGATCCTTGCTAATGTTGAGCCTAGGTTTACTTTATTTATGCAGATTTGAAGTCATTAGTTTGGGATAGAGGACTTTTTGGCATCTGTGATCAGGTGTTGAGGGGTGAGTCAAGGAGCTACCATAGATTTTTTGTAGACTTGATTTAATTGATATTATGTGAGGCTCGCTACTCCCGATACTCTATTCTCCCTAGGACAATTAAGATTTATAGGGATTTGAGGCAACACTACTGGTGGAGTGGGTGAAGAGAGATTTAATAGACTTTGTAGCTGGTTGCCTATGTTGTTGGCAAGCGAAAGCCAAGCATTAGAGCATGGCATCCTGATTTAGAGATTGCCTATTCCTGAGTAGAAGTGGGAGAGGATCACCATTGACTTTGTTAGTCTTTTTTCGTGCACTACCCATGGTTTTGATAGAATTTGGGTAATTATAGATTAATTGACCAAATCGTCACATGTCCTTTTTAGTTAGATGTCCTTCAGTAACGAGAGGTTTGATCGTATCTATGTTCGTGAGATAGTTTTCCTTCATGGGTTACCTATATCTATTATTTCAGATAAGGGCTCGACATTTACTTCAAGCTTCTGGAGGACTTTTCTGGAGGAGTTTGGTACTCTGGTGGACTTGAGCACATCTTTTCAACCTTAGACTGACTAGCAATCGGAGCAGGCTAATCAAGTTCTCAGGAATATAATAGCTATCATTCAAAAATGGAGATGGTATAAGTTGAGGCATATCTGGTAGGCATTATAGATCTATAATAGGGTTTTTTGAGTCCTTTGAGTTTTGGCCTCATAGTACTGACCTACTTTGGGAGTCATTTGATAGAGTCTGGGTGATTTAGGATAGGTTGAGGTCTTCTTAGAGTAGGCAGAAGTCTTATACAAATTATAGACTTTGAGCTATGAGGTTTGGAGTTAGAGACTGAGTTGTTCCTTTGATTATCGTTTGAATGGCGTGATGAGGTTTGGGAGGAAGGGCATGCTCAAGACCAAATATATTAGGCCTTCTAAGAAGTTTGCACAGTTGGGGAGGTGGCTTATGTGCTGGAATTACCCCTAAATTTGGCCACGGTTAATCTAGTTTTTCATGTTTCTATGCTACAGTGTTACATCCTTGATTTGTCATATGTGCTTTGGTGGGACTCGATTATGTTGGATGAGATATTGACCTTTATCGGGAGATATTTCTCATATTAGTCAAGGATGTCAGACGATTGCTCCCTTGGTATATTCCAATATTTATGGTTTAGTCGAGTCTCCTCCTCGTAGAGAAGGTTTTTTGATATATTGAGAGTGAGATTCGAGCCTAGTATCCCCACATGTTTGAGCCTTTAGGTACAGTTTAACTCTTTTTGCTGACAAAAGTCCTTTATTAGTTGATATTGTGTGACCCTCCAAGTTATTTTAAACATTTCCACACCTTTTCTCCATTAGAGCTTTCCTATAGCTACCCCAAGTTATTTGTGACTTGTTGGAGCTTACAGTTCGATTATCAAGCAGATTTTTTGGTTTTAAGTCTCCTTGTTTTGAAGTCTTTATTGTAAAGATTGACTATCGGGTGTAAAATTTAGGATAACGACCTTGTATGCCAATTCTGACAGTTCCATAGATCTAGAACAATGATTTGAGGCTAGAGGGACCTTTGATCTAGTTCCTAAGGCTTCTAGACTCATTTTTGGGCTATTAGATTTAATTTGGTAAAAGTGGCCTTCGGATGTGGGGACTACAATTCGTCGAAATAACTCTAGATGGAAATTATATGGCATTATTCTATATGGAATGTTTAACTTTATATGGTAGCATAGTTCGTTTGTGTTCACAAGATACAAAATGAATGCCAAAGGAACAATAGAAACTTAGAAAAAACAAAGTTTCAGTTGGTGCAACCGCTTAAGTGGACCTTTGGTCGCATAAGGGTCCAAGAGAGTCATTTTAGCACCCAATCTAGGTCCCTGTCACGACCCAATTTCGTAGATCATGATGGCGCTTACCAGAACCCATAAGTAAGCAAGCCAAATTGCATTCTGGAATGGCAAGTAATGGACTACTCAACGATATAAGAAAAAGAATGTGTAATAAATGAGTTAAAGATCACTACATATATAGGAAAAATCTAAAACCTGGTGGTATCAGTACAATAACTTATAATATCAAAAATATAAAAAAGTGAAATGTCCAGAGGAATACACTGATATGAGTTATCTCTTAATACAACATACAGAATAAGTGAGAGCTAAGTAATACTCCAAACGTCAGGAGTTCACTCTAATTCTCTGAAACATGGTTTCTTCGTACGATGCACACATCAATAGCGATTACTTGTACATGATTTGCAAGCTACAGAAGTGTAGTATGAGTACCAAACAAATAGTACTAAGTAGGCAGCAGCCAAATGAGCTCAAAAGATAAAGAAGATATATACAACATAAAATTAAAATAGAATCTACACCCAAGAGTCGAGAAATCATACAACAAGTAAATGAGAAATAATAAGGGACAACTATCCTGTTCAAGCCCAACAGTCTAACATAATTAAAATAAGGAAGTATCTAGGGCAAACTATCCTATACCAGCTACATTTATTTGAAGTCAATGATATACCATACATCCCAGTCCAATATATGAATAAAGGGTGAAAGAAAGATATATAGCAATATAATAGGAGAATAAATGATGATACAATATGAACAACGAAGGAAGGGATATACGGTATTGACATAGATCCATATATATATATATATATATATATATATAAACTAGGTCATCTCAATTCATAACCTAGATCATCATTTTCTCATTTTAAGACCTCATTATAATACTACCAGGATTTAATACTATTACACTCAGGGTTTCTAATCCATATGGCTAGACATGAAATAATAGTGCATAGCAATGCAATCATAAGATAGAAAGGGCAGAAAACATACCTCAAATCTCGATACCGAATCTATGACTAATCTATCGTAAGATAGCCATAAGAATGATCAAAACCATGATAATAACAATATCAATAACATCACGAATAGCCGGCTAATCATGACAACCATATACCTAGCCAAGCCAATGCATACCCCCACCGCCATAGGCTCGAATGATTCAATCAACATGAAACAACACAAGATATATTCTATACCCATATCTATGCAACCGTCATACACCAACTGATAGATAGTTTCATACTAGTGATAGGCGATGCATATACAGGAATGAATGCAAGGTTCACAATCAATATGACAACTCATCATAACTGTCATCATCATGACCACCATCATCGTATTTAACCTTCGGCCTTGCCGGGTATTAATATTATCATCATAACATCCTCCGGCCTCGTTGGGTATCAATATCATCATTACAATATCCTTCGGCCTTGCATTGTATCAATGTCGTCATCACCATATCCTCCATCCTTGTCGGGTATCTGTATCATCATCACCATACCCTCCGGCCTTACCGGGTATTAATATGTCAATATAATTATTGATACATAAATATAGATATATAATAGGTCAACGAACTCAAGATGTGGCAAAAAAGAGGGTAAATCTACAAGCCTGTTAGTATACATATAATCATAATCGTATTTTCATAAAAGTATCTATCTTGTCCATGCTTCCCAACTATTTTCTATTAGCTAACCAACACTTATGATCATTAAACCACTAATCCGCTAGATATTACATAACCTCTAATTATTAGTCTAAGCATTATCCTTTACATAATCCTTATTCATAGGATAACAACAATTCATTATTTATTAAATAGCCAATACCTAACATCTAGTCAAAATTTATCACTTGAACAAAATCATCAGTTATCCACTAATCATCATTATCAACAAGTAAACTGATAGCCGTTAATCATTATTGGTCTACATATTACCATTTATCATTTAACCATATTTTACTAACTAATACCATTTGTTAACTAACCATCATTTACCAAAAAACCTTCATTTACCAACTATCTATCATTATTAACTATTCGACTCTTATTACTAATATCACTTATTATCTAGCCTCATAAATACAAAACTCCTTATTTAAAAACTGATCGACATCATAGACTTAGTCAACAATATCACTAATCTTCACCTATGCTAAACCCGACATCATCATTTGCCACATATAAACCATCACTAGCTACAATTTTTAAGATAAGAAAGATTCATTAACTAATACACTAGATTCCTAGACACCTAGTGCTATAACCACCTTAATAGACAACTAGCTACCACATAGCTTAACCCTTAATTAGATAGATCAGTCATTTGATTATAATTCAGCTATAATCACATCAATTACCAATATATTAATCATGCATATACCTAATCTATGCATGCCATCACCAGTATCCAAATCAACAAAGTCATAGTCTATATACCGCATCTTCCTCCCTCCCATATCGAAGAGATGTGTATATAAATATATGTATGCATCTTCATAAACTATAATCAAATTATTTATAATGATAAATACTTTTTGGATATCCAATCAATATCATAAAATAGACATCGGGCCAATAATATATCTAGAATAATCAGAACATCATAATAACAGCCTTAGGTCCATATACATATTGGGAACTCAGATCGATAATCATATTTATATGTCGTTCCAAATCTCTAATCATCTTACATATTGGAGGCATATCGTACATAGGAGGCATAATATCAATAAGCAAGTAATCATCTCTCACATAGAAAGCATCTTATATCTAGGTGGCATAATATTGATAGACATATAATTATCTATCACATTGAGGGGCATTATTAATAAAAATACATTCATATATAAGATATCTCATATCAATAGGTCATACATCATGATGATAAGGAGTATCACCACTCTTAGAAAATTGTAATAGCTAAGAGGAAAATCATCTCTCTCCATCCCATACTCATAACTAAAAAAAGATAGCCTTTCTATAGGCACGACATCACATCTAAAAGGGGATGGCATCTCTATAGGCCCAACATTATATCTAAGAGAAAATAAAATCTCTATCGACCCACATTATATATAAGAGACAAAAGTATTTTTATAGGCCCAATATTATATCTAAGAGGAAATAACATCTCTATAGGTCCAACATTATGTCTAAGAGAAAATAGCATCTCTGTAGGGAAATCATCATATCTAGGAGGAATATCACCTTTGAAAGCCCAAAATCACTTCTATTAGGAATGTCATATCCATAACTCAAAAGTCACAATCCGGGGAACATCATTTCAAGTTACCAAGTCATAGAGTAACCTTATACTAAGGTTTACTAGTCTCAGTTATGCCTAACACAGGCAACTAAGTTTACAAGGCTACACAAGTCTTGGCCTATGTTGGCCGGATGATCCAACTTCTAATCTTAATTTCCATAATTATCCACATTATTCCCCAACTTGGATAAGTTATCCAATTCCACTTTGAGATGTCAAGTAAGCCATAACCAATCCTCAGATAGGAACGTCTAGAAACAAGAGTATTTAAGTCAATTCTACCTCAAATCACAATTTCAAATACAACAACACTAGACCAATAAGGCTAAATATACTAATCACACTTTCAACGGTAAATGCACATCCCAAACCTAGAATTTTATATCATAACCATGATACAAATTAACCAAAACTAGGGATAAGGCAAGAGGATTCTAAAAGGTTTATAGACATAACATCTTAGAGGTCAAAAACCCTCATCTAATATCCAAACATAAATAATCAAGGAAAAATTTTCTATCCAAAATCAATCTTAAAATTTACATTAACAAATTATTATATACCTCGAACTTTTCTTAAGCCTAAATTGCATCTCTATAAGATTAAGGAATGACTTCCAAAGTGAGTAGTTCTTAAATCATACAGAGTTTTCCTAATTTGGAATTTTTATCATGTGGAAAATTGAATTATATTTCCAGCGATACCAATTTTGTCCAAATCTGGTATCGGGGTGAGAAGTTATGGTTGTTTTACTAAGAGCTGCCAGAACTACCCAGGTGCGATGGGCAGGTTGACGGACCGTCGAGTCAGAGTCGGACTGTTACACGAGCCGTCGCTGATCCCGTTCAGCACTTTAAAAGCCATTTTTAAAAGGGCTTTTTGGTCTTTTTTTCCCATCCTTTTTAACACCTAGATATATAAAAAAAGTATAAAACTTCAAATTCTTTCATAGCATAAAAAAATAGGGTTTCTCCCTCAAGAGCAAGACCATATTCCTTCTCGAAGATTTCACCATAGTTTTTTCAAATTGATTTAATAATCAAGGTCCCCAAGTTAAAAGCTTCAAAAACCCTCACTCAAGAGTACGAAAAAGAGTCTCAAGCAAGCTTGTTGATCTACAAGTCATAATCTAAGGTATGTGGGGTTTAAACAAGCATAACTCTTTCACCCTTGTGCCCAAAGGCTTATTTTAATACAAAATCTATTCAATTTATAAGATTTTCCATGAAATTGATGTTAGGGTTTATACCCCTTTACTATTGTTTACAAGATTTTGAGAGTTCCCACAGATGAAGAGCTGAATTTCATAATTTTGTTTATATTACTATGTCTGTTGATGAAATTTACAAATTTTAAGAAGGATTAATTACATTACCAAGTATAAATTTAAAGATGTTTTTATATGAGACTGATGATTGGGTTAATAGACCCCATTTAAAGATTATTGTTCAAGATTGTGCTATAAGCACCCCTTGGTTAGGATATTTTCAGATTTCAAATAAAGATTTGACCCTTTAGGTCTAATCTAAGATATAATTCCACATTTCTTATGAATAAAAGTCAAGAGAAGTATATTTGGTCTTTATTATAGATCCTTGAATTATTTAAGGTGGATTTTCTAAAAGTTCTAAGCCTAAGTATGGCAGTAGTATTTATCCCTGAGTTAGGTATGATTCCAAGGTCTCATGCCCTAGAACTACGGGCCCCATAGGTTTCTGATTTACCCCAAGTGGGTTAAGATAGTGATCACTAAAGTTAAGGTTCTATTTCAGTGGCAAAGAAAGAGAAGCTCTCCCCAACGTAGGCAAGATATTGGACTCCATATGGATCACATGGTTTATATCGGTTAGAAGAAACTCCCAAGTCTCCTAAGTACCAAAGTCCTATAATCTCTAAATTTTTACAAAGATCCTTATTCTCCATAAGATAACAAGTTTTGAAAGATATTATTTAAAGATTCCTCTTGCTTACAAGCTTTGAGATTAAGATGGAGAACACAGATTTTAGAACTAAGTGTAATGAATCACTAGATTTGTACTATATGCTTCAATATACAAAATATATGAGATTCAAATTTCAATTTTACTCAAGCTATGTGAGTTATTCATATCAGCATGCATGTTTTATAAAGAACGATAACATTGTTTTCTTAAATACATACACCGCCATATACTCAGTACATCCTCAAAGTACTGATCCACATATATGTTTGTGTGCTACATTGTCTCATAATGTAGGTTTAGGTGCTCAGTCCCAGCAGTGACTGATTTTTGAGTACCTTTGTCTACACTCCGTAGTTGGTGAGTCCTTATGGTTCGAGGACCTATTGCTTAGATTTTTAGTTGTTATTACTTTTATATTAGTCAAGTCAGTTGGGGATCTGTACCAATAACTCTATAGTTCTTAATTAGTAGAGGCTTTGTCTGACTAGATTATTAGTACTTTAGACTTTCAGTATTTTGACTATTCAGACAGGTATTTCTTTGTATTTCATTATGATTTGATATGGTAGTACCATCATTTTGCATTATTCATTTCAAAGTAAGTTTTATATGTAATAGAAGGCTCAAAAGGGTTAGCTTGGGCTACCTGTAGGCTTTAGCAGATGTTCTGGATGAGAATTCGGGGTGATACAAACTTAGTATTAGAGCCTAACGTTTAAGGAGTCCTAGGGAGTCTGACAAGCTGCTTTACGTTGAGTCTTGATCATCACTGTGTAGCCCCCCATATCTATGAGAAAGAGGCTACGGGACATTTTAGTAAAAGGTAATCTCTTTTTTTTAGAGTCTATCGTTCCTACTACTATCTCTATCTGCGATTGACTCATGCTCTCTGATGACAGAAAATGCCTCCCATAAGAGCAAATGCCCATAAAAATGTCGATCAACCACCTCAACCGGTCAATACTCTAAATGAGAATGTGTTTTATGCTAAGTTTCGGGCTACTTTTTAGGCGTTAGCCAAAGCAGTCACATCAAATGTTCAGGCCCATAACCAGCTTACAATTTTGCTCTAGCATGGAAGTGATTCTGCTGCTTCCCAAATTTGAGATTTCATGAGGATGAATCCGCCAGAGTTCTATGGGTCAAAGGTAGGCGGGGACCCATAGTTGTATCTTGAGGAGGTTAAGAAGATTACCTAAGTGATGCATATTTTAGAAAAAAAGTGTAGAGCTGGCCTCTTATAGGCTGAAAGATATTGCTTATAAATGGGTTATGGCGTGGAGGAAAAATAGAGGGGATAATGCTGCTCCTACGACTTGGCAGGTGTTTCAGGATGTGTTCTTGGACAATTCTTCCTACTTGAATTAGCTTTCCAATGATATCAATTTTGTCTAAATGTGGTATTGAGGTGAGATGTTATGGCCATTTTACTGAGAGCTGTCAGAACCGCTCAGGTGAAATAGGCAGGTTGACGGACTATCAAGCCAGCGATGGACTGTCGCATGAGCCATCGCTGATCCAGTTCAGCATTTTAAAATTCATTTTTAAAAGGGCTTTTTTTGTATTTTCCCCACCCTTTTCAACACCTAGCTAAATAAAAAAAAGTATAGAACTTCAGATCCTTTCATAGCATAAAAAAAAACTAGGGTTTCTCCCTCAAAAGCAAGACCCAATTCCTTCTCCAAGATTTCACCAAAGTTCTTGAAAACTGATTTAACAATCAAGGTCCTCAAATTCAAAAGATTCAAAATCCTTCACTCAAGAGTACGAAAAAGAGTATCAAGCAAGCTTGTTCATCTATAAGTCATAATCTAAGGTATGTGGAGTTTGAACAGGGGTAACTCTTTCACCATTGTGCCCAAAGTCTTATTTTAAATACAAAATTTCTACCATCTATGAGATTGCCCATAAAATTAAAGTTAGGGTTTATACCCCTTTACTATTGTTTACAAGATTTTGAGAACTCCCATGGATTAAGAGTTGAATTTCATAATTTTGTTTATATTTCTATTTCTATTTCTATTGATGAAGTTTATAGATTTTAAGATGATTTATGAGTAATTGCATTAAAAAGTATGAATTTTAATATATTTTTATATGAGACTGATGATTGGGTCAATAGACCCCACTTATAGATTGTTGTTCAAGATTGTTTATGCTATAAGCACCCCTTGGTTAGGTTATTTTCAGATTTCAAATAAAGATTTGACCCTTTTGGGTCTAATCTAAGATTGAAGTCCACATTTCTTATGAATTAAAGTCAAGATAAGTATATTTAGTCTTTATTATAGACCCTTAAATTATTTTAAGGTGGATTTCCTAAAAGTTCTAAGCCCAAGTATAGGAGTAGTATTTAGCCCTGAGTTGGGTATGATTTCAAGGTCTCTTTCCCCAGAACTACGTGCCTCGTAGGTTTCTAATTTACCCCAAATGGGTTAAGATAGTGATCACTAAAGTTAAGGTTTTATTCTAATGGAAAGGGTAGAGCAGCTCTCCCCAACGTGGGAAAGACGTTGGACTCCATGTGGATCACATCATTTATGTCAGTTAGAAAAAACTCCCAAGTATCACAAGTCCCAAATTCCTATAATCTCTAAATTTTAAAGAAGTCCCTTATTCACCTTAAGATAACAAGTTTTGAAAGCTATTGTTTTAAGATTCCTCTGTGTTACAAGTTTTGAGAATAAGATAGAGAACACAGATTTTAGAACTAAGTGCAATGACTCACTATCTTTGTACTATATGCTTCAATATACAAAATATATGAGATTCAAATTTCAATTTTACTCAAGCTATGTGCATCATTTATATCAGCATGCATGTTTTATAAAGAAGTATAACATTGTTTACTTAAATTCATACACACCCATATACTCAGTACATCCTCAAAGTACTGATCCACATATATGTCTGTGTGCTACATTGTCTCATAATGTAGGTTCAGGTGCTCTGTCCCAGTAGTGACATTGATTCTCGCATACCTTTGTCTACACTCCATAGTTGGTGAGTCCTCATGGTTCGAGGACCTATTGCTCAAATTTTCAGTTGTTATTGCTTTCAGCTTAGTTGAGTCAGTTGGGGATCTGTACCAATGACTCTCTGGTTTTTAATTAGTAGAGGCTTTGTCAAACTAGATTATCATTACGTTTAGACTTTCATTATTTTGACTGTTCAGACAAGTATTTCTTCGTATTCCATTATGATTTTGATATGAAAGTACCATCATTTTACTTTATTCATCTCAAAGTAAGTTTTATATGTAGTAGAAGGCTCAAAAGGGTTAGCTTGAGATACTTGTAGCCTTAAGCACTGTGTGATGTTCTGGGTTGAGATTTTGGGGCGTTACAAACTTGGTATCAGAGTCTAAGTTTAAGGAGTCCTAGGGAGTACGACAAGCCACATTACATTTAGTGTTGATCATTGGTGTGTAGCGTGCCACATATATGAGCAAGAGGCTATGAGACGTTTTAGGATAAAGTAATCTCTTTCTTTCAGAGTTTATCATTCCTACTACTACCTCTATCTACTATTGACTCATGCTTTCTTATGACAGAAAATGCCTCCCCAAATAGCTAATGCCCGTGGAAATGTCAATAATCCACCTCAACTGGCTGATCCCCTGAATCAGAACGTGTCTCATGCTGAGTTTCAAGCATCCTTTCAGGCGTTAGCCCAAGAAGTTACCTCGAATGTTCAGGGCATTAACCAGCCTGTAGTTTTGCTCCAGCATGGAGGTGATTTCGCTGCAGCCTGCATTTGAGATTTCATGAGGATTAATACTCCAGGTTTCTATGGGTTTAAGGCTGGTGAGGACACACAGTTGTATCTTAAGGAGGTGAAGAAGATCACCCAAGTCATGTATATTTCAGAAGAAGCAAGTGTAGAGCTGCCTCTTACAGGCTGAAAGATATTGCTTATGACTGGATTGTGGCATGGAGAAAGAGTAGAGGGGAGAATGCTGCTCTTATGAATTAGAAGGTGTTTCAGGATGCATTCCTAGATCAATTATTCCCACTTGAATTAGCTTTCCAACGATACTAATTTCATCCAAATTCGATATCAGGGTGAGAAGTTATGGCGTTTTACTAAGAACAGTCAAAACCGCCCAGGTACGATGGGCAGGTTAATGGACCGTCGCTGATCCCGTTCAGAATTTTAAAGGCCATTTTTAAAAGGGTTTTTTGGTTTTTTTTCCCACAAATTTTAAAACCTAGATATATCAAAAAAAAGTATCGAACTTCAGATTCTTTCATAGCATAAAAAAATTGGGGTTTCTCCCTCAAGAGCAAGACCCAATTCCTTCTCCTAAATTTAACCATAGTTCTTGTAAATTGATTTAAGAATCAAGGTCCCCAAGCCAAAAGCTTCAAGAACCCTTACTCAAGAGTACGAAAAAGAATTTTAAGCAAGCTTGTTCATCTACAAGTCATAATCTAAGGTATGTGGGGTTTGAACAAGGGTAACTCTTCCACTTTTGTGCCAAAAGGCTTATTTTAAATACAAAATTTCTGCAATTTATGAGATTGTCCACGAAATTGAAGTTAGGGTTTATACCCCTTTACTTTCTTTACAAGATTTTGAGACCTCCCATGGATTAAGAGTTGAATTTCATAATTTTGTTTATATTTCTATTTCTATTGATGAAGTTTACAGATTTTAAGATGATTTATGAGTAATTTCATTAACTAGTATGAATTTTAAGATATTTTTATACGAGAATGATGATTGGGTCAATAGACCCCACTTAAAGATTGTTGTTCAAGATTGTTTATGCTATAAGCACCCCTTGGTTAGGTTATTTTCAGATTTCAAATAAAGATTTGACCCTTTTGGGTCTAATCTAAGATAGAAGTCCATATTTCTTATGAATTAAAGTCAATAGAATTATATTTGGTCTTTATTATAGACCCTTAAATTATTTTAAGGTGGATTTCCTAAAAGTTCTAAGCCTAAGTATAGGAGTAGTATTTAGCACCGTGTTGGGTATGATTTCAAGGTCTCAAGCCCGAGAACTACGTGCCCCATAGGTTTCTGATTTACCCCAAGTGGGTTAAGATAGTGATCACTAAAGTTAAGGTTCTATTCCGATGGATCACATCATTTTTGTTGGTTCGAAAAAAATCCTAAGTCTCTCAAGTCCTGAATTCCTATAATCTCTAAATTTTAAAGAAGACCCTTATTCACCATAAGATAACAAGTTTTGAAAGCTGTTGTTTTAAGATTCCTCTATCTTACAAGTTTTGAGAATAAGATGGAGAACACAGATTTTAGAACTAAGTGCAATGACTCACTAGCTTTGTACTATATGCTTCAATATACAAAATAAATGAGATTCAGATTTCAATTTTACTCAAGCAATGTGCGTCATTCATATCAGCATGCATGTTTTATAAAGAAGTATAACATTGTTTACTTAAAATTCATACACCCCTAAATACTCAGTACATCCTCAAAGTACTGATCCACATATATGTATGTGTGCTACATTGTCTCATAATGTCGGTTCAGGTGCTCTATCCCAGTAGTGACATTGATTCTCAAGTACCTTTGTCTACACTCCATAGTTGGTGAGCCCTCATGGTTCGAGGACCTATTACTTAGATTTTCAGTTGTTATTGCTTTCAGCTTAGTGGAGTTAGTTGGGTGTCTATCCCAATTACTCTCTTGTTCTTGAATAGTAGAGGTTTTGTCAGACTAAATTATCAGTACATTTAGACTTTTTGTATTTTGACTGCCCAAAAAAGTATTTCTTCGTATTCCATTATGATTTTTATATGGCAGTACCATCGTTTTTCTTTATTCATCTCAAAGTAAGTTTTATATGTAGTAGCAGGCTCAAAAAGGTTAGTATGGGCTACTTGTAGACGTAAGCACCGTGTAACGTTCTGGGATGAGATTTTAGAGCGTTACAATAATATACATCATATATCATATAAGTAGGAGAGTATAAAGAAGCCTACCTCAAAGACGAACTGCAAAACCTCACTTCATTCAAACGTCCTTCTTCACTTCATAATTCCAAAATTGCATTACACTATTAAAGCCATAATCTACTTATCAATATGAGTCTAATGATACCCATATTGCACTATTGTACTTCGGGTCCAAAGAAGACTCCAAAACCCTAAATGGGTCCCACTTATGGAAAGTGCATTTTTGAGGCCAACCCAATGTTCTCATATGAAAAAAGAAATCTTGACCCTCAAGAATTCGGTGAAAACTAAAAGTACTTTGGGCTAAAATAAAGCCTTAAGCTAAATTTGTGTTTTGGGTCCAAACTAAGAAATTCAAGCATGAATTCAAAGGATTGTTACCATTAATTTAAAGATATTCGCGATAAAAGATGTTAATCAAGCTTCTAAGTCACCCAATATGATACATTTATGATTAGCATACCAAATTAGGGTTTACAGGTCTTAATGGAAGAAGAAGATGGACAATTCTCATCCAAAATGGCCTTTTAAAGACCTTTCCTAGGTCCTTGGTCACTGTAATCACGAACATGAGGGCTGCGATAGCGATCGTTGCAATCGCAACTCTCACTCTGCGATCACGGTATCCTCTATTGCACCAGATAATGGTAGATACTTGAAAAATATTCGAAGTTTTGACCAATGCCTCGGGATTCATTCGAAATACAATATGAGTAGATGAAATGTTAAACCACACTAAATTCAATTTTGAAATCTGAAATCTTTTTTACCAAATATGGGTCCCACACATAAACTTTCAAATTTTAAACTTTCCGATCGATAGGTCAAAATGTGCACGGGTGCATTGGGACCCAAACCAAAGGTTTACCCAGTCTAAAATTAATATTTAAGATCTGCGGGCGCCGTCGGAATTTACATTGGAGATCATTTTGCTGAGGTTTTAACTTGATGGCCATTTGGAACCAATAAGTTTTTAAATAGGGAATAAATTAAAAAAACCAAACAAACTGCTCAATAACCAAACTGTTGGTCCCAACAACTTATAAAAGAAATGGGGAAGTTATGGAGAACCTAAAATAGTGGAAATAAGTGTAAATACAAAAATGGCTTGAAGGTTCATTACATTATCCACGACTAAAATTACTTTTCTCCTAGAAAGTCAACAAATAGAAAGAAACTCAAAAGCTCGAGGGGATGAGGTATTGAGCTCACATGCTCCAAACGTGACTTCCAAGATAACATCAGCGAAGAGAGAATACTTGCAAGGGACTTCGTCACAGGTATCCCTTTTTCGACCAACACTCTCATTCTACTTCAAAATGGCAAAAATTATCTTAACCTATAATTGGCCTCCAACTAAACCAAAAAGGCTGATGCACACACATCTGAACGACAACACGCTGATACTCTATCTATATCCGTATAAATCAATAAAGTCTCATCTGAACCAAAGTCAACCTAAGTCATGAATTATGCCACAAAATCTAAATCAAAATATACCCTAGATTTACCAGTTTGCACATGCTATCTATTAAAGTCAGGAGAAAAATCACTTGAGTCTCGCCCACGCAATCTCATCGTAGTGAGCTCAAAGAACTGAAGCTGATCCGCAGAAAGTCCATACGACAAATAAGAAAATAAGCTCATGAGGCATTGTCTTGGCACATAAATAGAGATAATCGAGGAATGTAATCTATTCTGATGCGGCAACATGTATGGATGAAAATCAAACAGAAATCTCAAAGTCTAAGGTATAACTACTCATCACTTAATATTCCACTCCAGGATGTCTCATTTACCGAAAATTAAGCCACACTGAATCCAACTCGTGTATATTACTCCCACTAATTAAATCATACAAAATTCCCAAGGAAATTTAAAACTCGAGGTTACAACTGAAAGAACCAAATTCATGTCCATGGGCTATTATCTAAGCACTTATCAACCATATTTCATCCAAAGTTGAGGAGATCAAATAAGCAATCACAGATTAGGCTCAACCAATCTATAAATAAATCTGAGCAATGAAACTCTAATACAAAAGTTGTACACAAGCTCTACAACACCGAGCTGAATTCTCACTACTAAGGTTGAATTGCTTGGTCTTAAATATCTAAACAAAACCTCAAAATGGGTGGGCATAAATTCTCCAATTCTATCATACTTCAAAATCGCCATTCGAAGGAGTCGAACATAATATTGACCCAATAAAGCTATATCACTGTCAACTCTCTCAAACCGAATCTTTTATCCAAATCTGAAATATCTGAGATAAATCATACCCAGACACTATCGAAACATATGTGAATAGAAAAATCATCAAAGGGATAACCCTTGACCGATAACATAAGCAACACACTCTTTATCAATAGGAGAGCACGAAATAGAGTTGCAAAATAGGAATCATGCCAAAGGACAAATCACTAGCTAAAAATGCATAAAACCTAGTACATATCTGCTGGAGGGAATGAACTGACCAAATATGCTCAACAACTTCCCAGGGATAAAAACCATACCAGTATTGACAAAAGCTCTAGCAACTCAGAGAAATGCAACTTTACTAGATAATTAATCAATCTGACACTTTATCTACCGAAAAAATAGCCACATACACATATCATTAAGGAGAAATACTCCACCAAGCCTTATTAGGCCGTACAAATTCTGAAATGGTAATTTACCAAATCCACCCAAGAATCACATCATCGAAGAAGAAATACCAATCTCAAAAGCAAGGTTAAAGTTAAGACCACCATAAGAGAACTAACAAATTAAGCTAAAAAGTTTCTAATTTGTCAACTTAAGAAGTAATCATAGGAAAGGCCACCAACGTCTAACTTACCAACTCTACTAGACAAAATAATATAACAAAAACAAAAGAGTATCCAACCTCCACACTAACAACTGGGAAAACCAATCCAAGGGAATGAACCCAACAAACCTATGAAAGGAATCCACGACATCTCATAATCGATATCAAAATCCCCAGGGGACAAAGAAATAGCCACAAATGAAGAATGGACCTCAGAATAGTCAATCTCACAAACATGCTATATAGAAAGTGATAGCCAAAGCAAAAACGTCTGTAATATGTAGGAAAGTCTAAGAATCTCAAGCTTAATGATGAGAAACATAACTAAATTGCCGATTCAAAAACCACAGAACCTTGGAAGGTGAAATTATCTTAGATACCATAATACATCCCTAAATCAATCTAATACAGATAACTAAGAGGTAGAATAGTCAACCTCACCGTGCTAGGGAAAGAAATCATCAAATTGGGCTATATTTACACAAGCCATAAAATAATATCACAAGAAAATGAAAGTTTAAATAGATAACACTACTTTATATAGCTACCCAGCAAGAATCAATTACATGAAGTGATAATATCAAGTAATATCAATAACCTCACATAGTGGTAGAAATAGCAACAACAATATCAATATCAACATACTTAATAGGCGGTACCAAAATAAACATCAATATCATGTACCGCTTAGGGCCATAATAGGGCTAATGTACCAAGATAGATGGGACTCAAACCCAAAACTAAACACATAGGAGAAAATATCATTATAGATCTACTTTATCCACTACTAAAAGAAATAAACCATGGAGTAGTAAAATAATCATGAATCTAATACCAAGGTATGCTATAACTGATATCAATTCGTCAAGGCATATGATTATAAATTGGTATAAGAGCCCCAATAAACATAATAGGATATAGATATGGGAAATAAAAGCGCACTAAACGTGGCGACATCCGCAATCACATGCCTGATGAGCAAAGGGAAAAAAATCTGAACCGGTCCAACTCAGACACACCGATTGATTCATCGACTGAGATGCCACACACACTATCTCTAATTGAAGATGCCTCAACATCACAAGGATGGTCTGAATGATTAGAAATCCCATGTTGAAGACAATCTCTTGACTAGTGGTCAGTCTCTCAATGGTTGAGCTAAAATTCTAAAGCACAAATATAGAGAGACACAAACTAAGCCTAAAAGGCTGGCCAACTGATATTGAGAGAAATCTATATAATTCTATCCATTTTTCCGCTATCATATCCTACCTCAGGAACTCTACTGAGAAACACATGCTAACTCTAGTTTATCATCTATCTCATATTTGAGGCATTCTCAGAACTAGTGTCTCCTCAAGACACAACCAAAGCATGATCCTAGAATACTCCAAGATATTATCCCTTATACTATAGAATGGTCGCCATGGCTCAAAGAACCATACCACACTTTGCAAGTATGATGGTGACTCTGCCACTATGACCATCACGACTAATCTATGAACTAATCCTAGTATGGAATACTATTTGCGTAAAGCTGTTGGGCTGCAGGCGATGCTGAACTCTTCCAAAAAAATCCTCACTCTCAGATAAGAAACAAATCATACTATATTGATGGCATGCCTTTTACGGCCATTTCCATAAGTCTCAATTCTTGTGCTCTTTATGGTCTTCTTCTGATCAATATAGTGACAAAAGGAATATTCAGTTGCTAACCAGTGCTCTGATGCTAAATAGAGTAACAATACTAACCCTCTAATATATCAATGCACCAATAACTAGCTTATAAGGATGTGGCATAGAAAAATGGCTGGACCATATGAGAAATCCAATCTTATACTCAAAACTATTAAAGAACCCTGATAAACACCAATAGACCCAACTCTGGTGTGGGAAACTTTTAGTAAATCAAACATCATGCATGGTTGAGATGGATCTACAACATGAATTGGATTCCCAATATTGAATCTCCAAGGTTTAAGTAGTCACTAGCTCTACTTGAGCCTAAGCTGGCCCAAATCCTTTTTGGCTTTCACTAAAGATCTTTGGTACCCATCTCTAGCTCTCTAGTCTGATGCTGCACTAAAACTCTAGAAATACATGTTGAGGTATTGTCCGCATTTGTACATAATGTTTCATTCTCCATCAGGGATATAATTGAGCCAAAGAATATGTTTGAGGTTCATAGGAATATGAAAACACGATAAGGACTCAAGAAGTGAATTTTCTAAAATATCTTTGTAGCCTTTCGAATTTATTTTACGGATGTCTCTGGACCGATCCATAGGACTTTACTGAACACTTAACTCTTGTACTAATCCATTGATGAAATGTAGAATCTGATACCAATTTATCACAAACCAATTTCTCAGATCATGATGGCGCCTACCATAACCCATAAGTAGATAAGCCAAACCGCAGTCTAGAATGGTAGGTAATGACTACTCAACAATGTAAGGAAAAGAATGTGGAATAAATGAGGTAAAGATCAATATATAAATAAGAAAATTCTAAAACCTGGTGGTATTAGATCAAGAGCTTCTAATATTAATGGAGCACAAAAGTGAATTGTCGAGAGAAAAAGAATAATATAAATTATCTCCAAATATAACATAGAGATAAGTCTAATACATAGGAGAGAGATAAGTAATACTTCGAACATCAGGAGTTTACTCCAAGTCTCAGAACCATGGTTGCTCTGCATGATGCACACATCAACGATGATATCCCGTACTATGATCTGTTGGCTGCAGAAGTGTAGTATGAGTACCAAATGAATGATACTTATTAGGCAACTGCCAATTTGGTCCTAACATAAACCACATATATTCAAATATAAGAAGAGTAGAATCTATACCCTAGAGTCCAAATATAATATAACAAGTCAATGAGAAATAAAAAGGGATAACTATTTTGTTCAAGCAAAAAGTCTAACATAAGAAAACTAATGAAGTATCGGGCAAAAACTATCCTATTCCAACTACATTCATTAGATGTCAATGCTATGCCGTACATCCCAAGACAATATATGAATAAAGGGAGAAAGAAAGATATATAGCAATATACAAGGCAAAGAAGTGAATATATAATATGAAAAATAAAGGAAGGGATACATGGTAGTACCGTAGCTCCATATAGCTATATATATATATATATATATATATATATATATATTAATATATATTAACTATATATAAGAGAGGATGTTCTATTTTGGTAGTCCTCCCAAGGGAATTTTTGGTATTCTTATTTTTAAGGTCAAATAAGGTTATTACACATAGCCAGTGGTGGTGGTTTTTTTTATATATTTTTATTTTTTCTCTTATTTTCCTTGTTAAGATCATTGTACTTGGTTTTTTTGCAACTAGTTTCTTCTTGCCACTTGTTAGATTATCTTTTAATTATAATTTCTTTTATTTTAAATCAACAATTACTTGAACTCAAACAAATTATTCAAGATAACTTAATACAATATTAAATTTTATAGTGATTTCAACTACTACTTTATAGATTTTTCTAATATTATATTCAATCCTTAAAAATATATATAATATATAAAATAAGTTAATAAATAATATCTTGTATTTATTATTTTTCTTGGTGGATATGTAAAAAACATAAAAGAATAATTAAAATAGGGCGAATACGGTATTACTTTAAGGGGTATACAAAAATATACATAACAACTAAATAGACCAAATAGAGTAGTCTATTAATGATAGTTTAATTATCTTTTAATATGCTTATAGATCACTGTTAAGTTAATTTATGTAATGACTTTAATTTATGGTTATAATTGTTATTATATAAACTTGAAGTCATTGAAATATTTTATTTCAGGTAATTCTATAAGATTCAAAAAATATGATGCAAAACTCTTGCCACTGAAATTATGAGAGAAACTAAAACTCAATAAATATAATTTATTTCTATCTATAATTACAGAATTACGTACCAACAAATTTATAAAAATATCAATATTTTCTATTGTGATCTTCTTTGAATCCTAATTATTACATATTTTAAATCATATTATTTTATAAAATATCGAATTACTTATCACATTTTGATATATTATAATGCTTATGTAATACTTTCATCCTTACAACTTTTTTTTTAATTAGCTAATGATGTGATTAAATATTTTAATAATTATGAAAACATATCAACTGGACATGTTTAATATACCATTCGATTACACTAATTATAAAGTTACAAAAATTTGATATCAATTATATTTTTAAATTTAAATTATAATAGTTATATCTAAACTTTGGGCCCATGCTTAGCACAGGCCTCAAGAAACTAGTGTATATATATACTTAAAAACATGAGGTCATCTCAAAGCATAACCTAGATCATCATGTTCTCATTTTATGACCTCATTAAAAAACTATCAGGATTTAATACCATCATACTGAGGGTTTCTAATCCACATAGCTAGACATGAAATAATCGTGCATAGTAATACAATCATAAGATAGAAGAGGCCGAAAACATACCTCAAATCTTGATATCGAATTGATGACCAATCTGTCGGAAGATAGCCATAATAATGACCATAACCATAATAATAAGAATATCCATCACAACGCAAATAACCGACTACTTCAGATAACCGCATACCTAGTTGAGCCTATGCATACCCCAATCACCCCAAGCTCGAAAGGTTTAATTAACATACAACAACAGAAAGCATATTCTTCACCCTTATCTATGCAACCATCCAATACCGACTAATAGACATAGGTGCATACTGATGTTAGGCGATGAATGCAGGAATAAATACAAGGTGCATAATCATTATCACAACTCATCAAAATTTTCATCATCATGACCATCATCATCGTAATCAACCCCCGACCTTATAGGGTATCAATATCATCATCACAATATCCTCCACCTTTCCAAGTATCAATATCATTATCACAATATTCCTCGGTCTTGCTGGGTTTCAATATTATCATCATAATATTACTCAACCATGCTGCGTAAAAATATGTCAACACAATCATCGATACATAAATATAGATATATAAAATATGCATGGACTAAGGATGTGGCAAAAAGGAGGGTAAATCTATAAGCCTGTTAGTATACTCAAAATCATAATCATTTCATCATAAAAGTATCGATCATGTCAATGCTTCCCAACTATTCGCTATTAGCTAACCAACACTTATGAACATTAAACCACAAATTCTCTAGTCATCACATGACCTCTAATTATTAGTCTAAATATTATCCTTTACATAATCCTTATTTATGGGACCAGAACTAATCATTATATATTGAATAGGTAATACCTAACTTGTAGGCTAGATTCATCACTAGACCATAATCGTCATTTATCCACTAATCATCATTATCAACTAATTAACCTATAGACGTTAATCATTATTAGTCAACATATTGCCACTTATCAACTAACCATATTTTATTAAGTAGCATAATTCATTAACTAACCATCGTTTAACAATAAATCCTAATTTATGAACTATCTTCCATTATTAACTAGTCGGCTCTAATTACTAACATCACTTATTATCTAGCCTTATTTATGCACTGCTGCTCATTTAACAACTTGTCAACATCATAGACTTAGTAGTCAATACCACTAATATTCACCAATGCAAAACCCGACATCAACATTAGCCACGTATCAACCATCACTAGCTGCCATATTTCATCTAAGCAAGATTATTAACTAGTAAAGTAGATTCCTAGACACCAAGTGTTATAGCCACCTAATAGACAACTAGATAGCACATAGCTTAACCCTTAATTAGACAGAATAGTAATAAGATCATAATTTAGCTATAATCACATCAATTACAAATATAATAATCTTGAATATACTAAGTCTATGCATACCATAATCTGTATACAAATCAATAAAGTTGTAGGCAATATACCATATATTTCTCCGTCCCATAATAGAGAGATGCGTATATAAACATATATATGCTTATTTATAAATTGTAATCACATCCTTTATACTGATAAACACATCTCGGATATCCAATTTATATCATAACACTACACTAGGCCCAATAATATCACTGAAATAATCACAATATCATAATCATGGCCTTAGGACCATATTCATATTTGAAACTCATATCGATAATCATATTTATAAGTCATAGCATATCTATGATCATATCACATATAGGAGGCAACTCATATATAAGAGGAAAAATATCAATAAGCATGTAATCATCTTTTACACATAAAGCATCTCAGATCAAGGAGGCATAATATCAATAGGTGTATAATCATCTTTCACATCGGGGGCATAATATCAATAAACATATATTCATCCTTAAGATATTTCATATCAATAGGTCATACATCATGACTATGAGGAGTATCACCTCTCTCAAACAATTGTTATTTCTATGAGGAATATCGTCTCTATCGGTCCCATAATTATAACTAAATAGAGATAGCATCTTTATAGGCCTGACATCACATCTAATAGGGGATAACATCTCTATAGGCTCAACATCATATCTATGAGGAAGTAGTATTTCTATATGCCCAAAATCATATATAAAAGGAAATAATATCTCTATAGGCCGAATATCATATCAAAGAGAAAATAGCATCTCAATCGACCAAATATTATATCTAAGAGGAAATAGCATCTCTATAGGCTGAACATTATATTTAAGAGAAAATAGCATTTATATAGGCCTAACATCATATCTAGGACGAATATCACCTGTAAAAGCCAAAAATCACCTCTACAAGGAGTGTCATAGCTATAACTGCTAAGTCATAATTCGAGGAACATCATTGCAAATTACCAAGTCATGAAGTAAACTTATACTAAGGTTTACTAGTCTAGGCTAAGCCTTACACCCGTAACTAAGTCCATAAGTCTGCGTAAGTCTAGGCCTATGTGGGCTGAATGATCCCTCATCTAATCCTCAATTTCCATAATTAGGCACACTATGCCCGAACTAGGTTAAGGTATCTCGTTCAAATTCTACATGTCAAGCAAGCGATAACCAATTTTAATATAAGATATTTTTCTAGAAACAAGGGAGTCTAAGTCAATTATGACATATATCATGATATTAAACACCACATCGCTAGCCCAATAAGGCTTAATATACTAATCACACTTCCAATGGTACAACCACATCCTAAACCTAGCATATCATATGATAACTATGCTACAAATTAACCCAAACTAGGGATAAGGAATTAGGATTCCAAAAGGTTTTATAGACATACCATCTTATGAGTCCAAAAACCTTATCTAATCCCCAAATATCCATAATCAAAACTCAGTCATTCTCTCCATAATAAATATTAACATTACATTCACACATAATATATATCATATATTATTGTAACACCCTAAATCTGATACTAAAAATGCTACACGGTGCTAGCAATCCCAAAGGACCACAAGCTAACCCATGACTGATATCTGTAACTGAGCACTGCATAATATACTATATAAATGTAGAATAAAAGGGATGAAAAGCCATAAGGTTCAAATATCTAATAAAACATATCTGGAAATACGGTATATCAATATCAAAACTAAAATAAACTGTCTAAACATACTAGTCTAAAGTCCTCTAAACTATCTGAAAATTGTGGAGTTGATAGGACATGTCCCCAAAAAACTTCATCTACTAAAACTGAAATAATAAAGTAATGAAATAATCATGCTATCCTTGAATTATGAGGACTCACTTCAAATCTACTACTGTTGGCTGAATCAGAAGCTAAGTGCAATTAGGAACTTGAGCGTCCGAGCCTATGGTATAAAATACCATAGTGCAGAAGAAAAGAATGCATCAGTAAGTCTGAATGTACTGGTATGCAAAGTGAGGTATGCTGAATACTTAGGGTTTATATGCATGAACAATACTAACTGACTGAATAACTTAAACATGAAAATACATGCATAAATACGTAACTGTAAATGAAATTGTGGTTATACTGACTATTGAGTCTGAATATTGATAACATGAGTTTCGTATAACTAATATACTGTTAATTGAGTGACTGTGTCTGACAGTCCTAATTTTGATAGAACTAGCTGAGTTTTGTACCAAACTGAGTGACTGTATCTGACAGTCCTAAGTTTGAAGAACTATCTGAGTTCTTTTCTTAAGACTAAGACTGAGACTGTAGGAAGTAATCATCTAACCGACATACCCCAAATCTGAACTGGTAGGGATCCAACCTGTAATCTCAGTTGGAAGGGTGTCATTACTGTGCCACGAGTAAAGACAAGCTATGAGTTAACCCTTTCTAACAGGGAGCTCTTTCGTCAATCCCTCTTAGTAGGAAAACTCAAATGAGATGTATAATCCTTAGACTCATAGGGGTATATCTCAACCTGTGCTGGCTACGTAGTTATGGAATGTATGGATTGCTTCTAAGGATCACACTATTTACTGGCTGACAGGTGAGCCCTCATCCCTGGGTTCACTCGATGCTGAATCCTACTCCCAACTAAATAAACACTAAACTGATTTCATAGTTCACACTAGGCTTGGCTGAGCTATCACTGATCGTGTTACTGACTGAACTGGATTGATTTGACTAAGTTTCATTGACTGACGAAATACTACTAAGATCTAATAATTTACAAAGTTTACTGAGCACTGTGAAGGACTAGACTAATACTAAATTTACCGAGTTTTTCTGTGTCATATGACTCACAAAATTCTAAGGATCATATCTTGACTTAGAGTATATTGAAAACTGATGCAGGATCTAGGAACACAACTAAATTGTTAGGTACAAGTACCCCCAGGACTCGATAGCATAAAACTAACAAGACACAATGCTTCTTTAAATATATAACCATAGGCCACAATTCATAATACAATCATTAGGGGGATTTCATGAAGCACTTAATATTCATAATCTTGTACATGGACAGGCATATATTCAAACATATCTTAAATTCACAATTCTAGTCTCATGAGCATTCTACCAAATAATTATAAGACATAGATTTAGCATGGAAGTCATTTTGAACATTTAGTTGCAGCGTAAGTTCATCATTTAGATTTACAAAGGACACAATTCTACTCACTTATGCCTTTTATCAAACACATGGGATGCATATACTTAGGCTTGGGAATGAACACTAAACACTTACATCTTCGCTATTTTAATCAAATCAATTTCACAAAATTCAATCAACATGCTAACATAATATCAAGAAATACATACAAATTCCATCATGGAAACCATACAAATCAACAACATGGATACAATTTCAATCAACAACATGAACATCATTATTTAGGCTTTAAAAAATGGTTTCTTGAACTCCAAGGATGAAAGGGATCCTTGGATGAACACTTTACATACCTAGGTGGATGATTTCTTAAAGATTGATGGAGGCAAGCTTGAATCCTTGGCTTGAAATTGATCACCTATGGTTTTTTGTTCTTGAGAAATTGTGCAATAAGGAATGTATTTAGCCAAAAGAGGGATAAATTATATGTTTATATGGGCTGAAGATTGAGGAAAATGACCTAATTACCCTTAAGGATTCTATCATTTAATGACTAAAACTAGGCACCGACGCGTTGAGCGACGTGGCGCGTCAATGGCACTAACGTGATACTTGATGTGTCGCGCCATAATCGTGCCAACCCTCAGTACTTTTGGCTCTTGCAACCTACAATAATGTTAAACAACGCGATAGGTGTTGCGGTGCGATCCACTGTATTGGGACACCAAATGTTTTCTAAATGAGGTTCAAAAAATCCAAAACTTGTTAGGAAACACCTATTGACCTCCCTGATCATGAATTAGCAAGAATACCAACCATTAAAGGACATTAAGGTCGCAAAGTAAGATGGCCAACTTTTGAAGGCCAAAAATAAACTAATTTTGGAAAGTTAGCTAGAATTTTAAAGTCTAGGACCCCCTGACAAGTTTAAAGGTCTAAATTAAGCTTAGGAATTTTGTGGGGTCTTACAATATCTCTCCCCAGGAACATTCTTCCTCGAATGGGACTGACTGAGATAGGAGAAATGATAAGCTGAAGTACATACTTAACATTAACAATGGAAACATGAGTACCTGACTGACATGACTGATAAGCTGAATGTATTTTACTGAACATGCATATTTGATGCATGAATAGCTTACTCAATGAATACATGAATAGGATTACTGTTAAGTTTGATTTATCAAGCTGAGCATGCATATCTGATAGGTGAATACATGACTAAACTGACACATGAACATATGACTAAATATATAATGAAAATTGATACTAAGTTTATAATGGGAATCTAACTATATAACTGAATACCAAGTTTGTAATGGAATCTGAATATGGAACTAGTGAATTCATGGAAGACTGTTACTTTAAACCAAAAATACTGATAAACCTGAGATGATTTACTGGGTATGCATGAATGGGAACTTATCTGAGCCTAAAATATAGTATATAAACTGAATATCATGATATGAGCACCTTAAATACGTGGCTTGTGGCTGAGGTAAGAGTTGGAGGGTCAACTTATGAGTACCCCTTACTCCTTACTTTATTTATTACTAGGAGAGAGAGAGTGGCATATTTATGTCATAAAAGTTCAAGGGATTATAGTGTATCTCCCCCTTGTGATACTAGATCCCTAGAAGAATATCGATTTTGCTGAGATACTAAGAAAAACGAAGGCGATACGCAAAGTACCTATGAACTGAATTGTGACTGAATATCAGGGATCTAAAACTAAGATATGATATATGAACTAAGCTGAGCACACAACTACCTAGTTGGTCCATCTTAGAATGATCACATGAGTGGGACTCCGGATAGTGTCACTAGATGGAACGAGGGGAAACCACACCATCCAAACTTTTTTGTCTTACTGCTAAACTGAATTAGTGGTTGTTTAAACCGCTTCATACTAAAAAATTATACTTAACCGAAGTACTTCTCCAACACTCTTTAAACTATACTTTGCACCCTAGTACAACAAGTCACTCAAGACTACCGAAAATATTCACATGGGTATTGAGTATGACTGCTTAAATATACTACTCATCTGATTAATTGAAGGACTAATAACTTAATACTGGGTCTGTAAGACTTAATTGAACTTAGTCTGAACAACTGGACTAAAACTGTAGAGCATAATACATAGAAGGTAATGACTGACTGGGTAACATGAGGTAACTAAGCATGAGTGAGTGAAAACTGTATTACCTTAAGAATGCAAGATCAGGCGTCTAACATAATTTGAAAACATTTCGTAAACTGGGGTACTAAAATACTAATAACTAAGTAATTGATGGCCATATGCTATGGTTAGGGTTTCCTGAAACTAAACTGAGTAACTAAACTAATTACTGGGCTAGGACTGGGACTGAGATTGTAGCTAAGACGGTAATTAAGACTGTAACCATAATCATGACTATAACTAAAATTGAATGATAGCTTCTGATAACCGAGGTTTAGACAGGTACTGAAGTACTAAATTTTGATGGCTAAGTAACTGATAACTGCAAGCCATGGTCTTGTAGGACTACTTGAGTCCTTTACTGAATATTAATTATTGAACTGACGCTGTAATTGAGGCCTAACGAATAGATAATCAACGCCATGGATTCACCGAGGGATCTAAATTGAGAGAATACATGACATAATCTGAGTTTGGCTGATCACTAGGAGTAGAGCGTGAGTCATAAGCTGCATGACCTAAGACTAGGATTTTTGTGTTCACGGGATATGATTCGTAACACTGGGTGAACTAGAACTCCTTATAATAGGAACTTGAAATACACACTATTCTATGAAAAGCGCAAGGATATAAGATGTATTTATGGGACTGAAATGTAAAGCATGTGTAAGTATCGTGATAGTTGAAGTACAAAACTTTGCACTGAGGTAGGAATGGGTCGGGAATCATCTTCCCTTATGGATTTACTACACATACTGGTATTACTACTGGAACCTAAAGGCCTGAGTTTCTAAGATATCATAATTGAACAGTCCTTATATACATTGAGAAAGATCCTGTTAATATTTTATCTTACCTTAAAGTTGACTTCTATGTAAAGAGTTACAAAATAAAAAGAAGCTCATGAATCTAAAGAAACGTGAAGATATAAATGAGGGATCTGCAACATACCAGTTGCTGCATCAGGAGGATTTTCCTGATTCTATCGAGACTGAAGAGCATAGAATGTGTTTGGGCATTACCCGCTGATAGCGCTGGAATTTGCACCCTGTTGATTCGGGCGACCAGACTTGGCTGAAGGAAGATCGTGTTGACTTCGAGGGTCGGGTTTATGACAGTATCGTACCTTGTGACATAAATTTCCATATGCAAAACATACATCACTTTTGGCTTTACACACCCTTTTATGATACTTACCATACTCTTTGCAAAGAAGATTAGTAAAACTCCTGCTCTCACTACCCTGGGCTTTGGAGCCTGGTGCCCTATCCCAATAGTCATTTCTAAACTTTTGTACTGGAGAACTAGCTGAGGATGGAAATAGCATTGAAAACTTTTGATTATGCTGAGAACGGTTACCACCTTATAACCCTGGCTGAGATAAACTATAGGTACCCATTCTGGCTCTCTCATTCTCTCTCTCCTTCTTCTTAAGCTTCTGCTCTTCAATTTTTTGAGCATGGGCCATAAGCCTGGATATGTCCATCTCTTTAATCAACATCACATTCCTGCACTCCTTAACCACTCAACCTGATACCCCAAACACAAACTTGCTCATTCCAGATCTACTGTCTGCTACTACATGGGTAGCATACCTGGCTAACTAAGTAAACTTAAGGGAGTATTCTTTTATGCTCATGCTACCTTTTATGAGATTGATGAACTCTAACACTTTGGCTTCTTTTTTCTCTAGGGGAAAGAATCGCTCTGGAAAGGCAGTAGCAAACTCTTTCGACTCTATGGGCTCTACATCTGTACCCCTATCTACCTTTCATTGCTTAAACCACGTATGAGATACATCTTGTAGTTGATAAGTGGCTAACTAAGCACTCCCACGTAAAGTTACTGCCATGCTATCTGCGACTTTCTAAACATGGTCAAGGAACTTCTATGGATCTTCTTTTAATTTAGAACCTGAGAATAGGGGAGGATTCATTTGGGTGAAGTTTCGAATCCTGTCTGCAGCAGTATTGGCCACTGAGTTAGCTAGAATAGCAGCTGGCCATTCATTCTGAGCAGTACAGACTTGGATAGAGTAGTGAATATAGTCTTGAATTCTTCATGGGAGACATGCTCGTCTAGAGGATCTGCCTGAACTTTTTGAGGAGCTGACTGATTTTCATTTCTTCTTTTGGGAGGCATGTTCTGTAAACATAAAGGGAGAAATGGATTAGATTGAGAGTCAAATTTGAGCTCATGCTCACTGGAATGACATAAATACTAAAAGAAGGGAAATTATTCCTAAAACATCTTATAGCCTCCTGTACATAAATGTGGCGCGCAACACACCCATGCACAAGAATCTACTAAATGCGGTATTTCAGACTTCCTTGGAATATATTGAACCTTAGGATCTGATTTAAAGTTTGTAATGCCCCAAATCTAATACCCAAAATGCTACACAGTGCTAGTAATCCCGAAGGACCACAAGCTAACCCATGACTGATATCTCTAACTGAGCACTGCATAATATACTGTATAAATGCAAAAAAAAGGCTAAAAGGCTATAAGATTCAAATATTTGACAACATATAACATCTAGAAATATGGTATATCAATACAAAAACTAAAATAAACTATCTGAACATGCTAGTCTGAAAGACTCTAAATGTTTGAAAACTGTGGAGTTGATGGGACATGTCGCTAACTAACTTCGCCTACTTAAACTGAAATAATCATGTAATGAAAAAATCATGGTATCCTCGAATGATAAGGACTCACTATAAATCTACTGCTGCTGGCTGAATCTGAAGATAAGTGTGATTAGGAACTTGAGAATCCAAACCTATAGTATAAAACACCATAGCGTAGAAGAAAAGTATGCATCAGTACATCAGAAAATATTAGTATGCAAAGTTAGGTAGGCTGAATGCATGTGGTTCATATGCATGAGCAATACTAACTAACTGAATAACATGAACATGAGAATACTGCATGAATACGTAGTTGTAAATGAGATCGTGATAATACTGACTAGTGATTTTGAATACTGATAACATAAGTTTTATAAACTGATATATTGTTAAGTGAGTGATTGTGTCTGATAGTCCTGATTTTGATGGAACTACCTGAGTTCTGTACTGAACTGAGTAACTGTATCTAACAATCCTAAATTTGAAGAACAATTTAAGTTCTTTTACTAAGACTAAGATTGAGACTGTGGGAAGTAATCATCTAACCAACATGCCCCTAAATTGAACTGGTTGGGGCCCAACCTGTAACCCCAGCTGGAAGGATGTCAGTACCTTGCCACGGGTAAAGACAAACTATGAGTTAACTTTCTCTGACAGGGATATCCTCTGTCAACCCCTCCTAGTAGGAAAATACTAATGAGATGTATACTCCCTAGGGTCGTAGGGGTACATCTCAACCTAGGCTAGTTACATAGTTCTGGAACACAAGGATTGCTTCGATGGATCAAATGCTCTACTAGCTGACAGGTGAACCCTCATTCCTGGGTTCACTTGGTGATGAATCCTACTCCCAACTATATAGACATTGAACTTATTTCCTAGTTCATACTAGGCTTGACTGAGCTGTCACTGATCATGTTACTAACTGAACTGGACTGATTTCACAAAGTTCTGTTGACTGATGAAATACTACTGAGATCTGATAACTAATTGAGATTACTGAGATTACTGAGTATTGTGAATGACTAGACTGGTATTGAATTTACTGAGTTTTCCTGCGTCATGTGACTCACTAAATTCTAATGATTGTGGCTTGACTGAGAGTATATGAAAAACTGACGCTGGCTCTAGGCACACAGCTAAATTGTCGGGTACAAGAACCCCCAAGACTCGATAGCATAAAACTAAAAAGAGTAGCGCTTCTTTGAATACATAACTATAGGCCACAATTCTTAATACAATTATTAGGGGGATTTCATGAAGCACTTGATATGCATAATCTTGTACATAGATAGGAATGCATTCAAACATATCATAATTTCACAATTCTAGTCTTATGAGCATTCCATGAAATAACTATAAGACATAGATTTAGCATAGGAGTCATTTTAAACATCTAGTTGTTGCCTAAGTTCATCATTGAGATAAACAAAGGGTCATAAAACACAATTCGACTCACTTAGGTATTTTATCAAACACATGGGATACGTATACTTAGGCTTGGGCATGAACACTAAACAATTACAGCTTGGCTACCTTAATAAACTCAATTTCATGAAACTTAATCCACATGCTAACATAATATCAAGGAATACATAAAGATTCCATAATGGAAACCATACAAATCAACAACATGGATACAATTTCAATCCACAATACGAACATCATTATTTAAGATTTATTAAAATAGTTTCTTGACCTCTAAGGATGAAAGGGATCCTTAGATGAACACTTTACATACCTAGGTGGTGATTTCTTGAAGACTGATAGAGGAAAGCTTGAATCCTAATCTTGAAATTGATCACCTAGGGTTTCTTGTTCTTGAGAAATTATGGAATAAGGAATGTATTTATCCAAAAGATGGCAAAATTTTATGTTTTTGAAAGCTGAAGGTCGAGGGAAATGATCTAGTTACCCTTAAGGACGCGGTCATTTAATGACTAAAACTGGGCACCAATGCGTTGAGCGATGCAGTGCGTCAATAGGACCGACATGATACTCGATGCGTCATGCCATGATCACGCTAAGCCTCAGTACTTTTGGCTCTGAAAACCTACAAAAATGTTAACCAATGCGATAGATGACGCGGCGCACCAACATCATGTTGGTCCACTATTTTAGCACACCAAACGTGGTCTAAACGAGGTCCAAAAAAGTTGAAACTTGTCCGGGAGCACCTATTGACCTCCCTGATCATGAATTAGCAAGAATACCGACCATTAAAGGACATTTAGGACATCCTTTACTAGTTTTTAATTAGTTGATGTTTTGTCAGACTAGAGTATCAGTACATTTAGACTTTTTGTATTTTGACTGCCCAGACAAGTATTTCTTTGCATTCCATTATGATTTTGATATGGCAATACCATCGTTTTTCTTTATTCATCTCAAAGTAAGTTTTATATGTAGTAGCAGGCTCAAAAGGGTTAGCTTGGGCTACTTGTTTCCTTAAGCACCGTGTTACATTCTGGGATGAGATTTTGGGGCGTTACAATAATATACATCATATATCATATAAAAAGGAGAGTATAATGAAGCCTACCTCAACGACGTACCGCAAAACCTCACTTCATTCATAAACGTCCTTCTTCACTTCACAATTCCAAAATTACATTACACTATCAAAGCCGCAATCTACTTATCAATATAAGTCTAATGATACCCATATTGCACTATTGTACTACTGGTCCAAAGACAACTCCAAAACCCTAAATGGGTCCCACTTATGGAAAATGCATTTCCGAGGCCAACCCAATGTTCACACATGAAAAAGGAATCATGACCCTTAAGAAGTTGGTGAAAACTAAGAGTATTTTGGGCTAACATAAAGCCTTAAGCTAAATTGGTGTTTCAGGTCTAAACTAAGAAATTCAAGCGTGAATTCAAAGGATTGTTAACATTAATTCAAATATATTCACGATAAAAGATGATAATCAAGCTCCCAAGTCACCTACTATGATACATTTATGATTAACATACCAAATTAGGGTTTACATGTATTAATGGAAGAAGAAGATGGACAATTCTCATCCAAAATGCCCTTTTAAAAACCTTTCCAAGGTCCTTGGTCCCTGCGATCGCGAATAATAGGGCTGCGATAGCGATCATTAAAATCGCAACTCTCACTCCACGATCGTAACTCTCACTTTGTGATTGCGGTATCCTCTATTGCACCAGATAACGGTAGATACTTGAAAAATATTCCAAGTTTCGACCAATGCTTCAGGATAAATTTAGAATCCGATATGAGTAGATGAAATGTTAAACCAGAGTAAATTCGATGTTTTAAACGTGTTAGGAAAGTCGGATTTTGAAATCTGAAATCTTTTTTACCAAATATGGGTCCCTCACATAAACTTTCAAATTTTCAATTTTTCGATCAATAGGTCAAAATGTGCACAGGTGCATTGGGACCCAAACCAAAGGTTTACCTAGCCTAAAATTAATATTTAAGATCTACGGGCACCGTCGGAATTTGCATTCGAGATTGTTTTACTGAGGTTTTAACTTGAGGGTCATTTGGAACCAGTAAAGACTTCTAAATAGGGAATAAGTTAAAAAAACCAAACAAACTGTTTGATAACCAAACTATTGGTCCAAACAACATATAAAAGAAATGGGGAAGTTATGGAGAACCTAAAACAGTGGAAATAAGTGTAAATACAAAAAATGGCTTAAAGTTTCATTCCTTGGACTATATTGAACCTTAGGATCTGATACCAAGTTTGTAACGCCCTGAATCTGATACCCAGAATTCTACACGGTGCTAGCAATCCCGAAGGATCATAAGTTAACCCATGACTGATATCTTTAACTGAGCACTGCATAATATACTGTATAAATCCTGAATAAAAGGGCTAAAAGGCCATAAGGTTAAATATATATCTGACAACACATAACATCTGGAAATACGGTATATCAATACAAAAACTGAAATAAACTATCTGAACATGCTAGTCTAAAAGCCTCTAAACTGTCTGAAAACTGTGGAGTTGATGGGACATGTCCCTATCTAACTCCACCTACTAAAACTGAAATAATGAAGTAATGAAATAATCATCCCATCCTCTGATGAGGACTCACTACAAATCTACGGCTATTGGCTGAATCTGAAGATAAGTGCAATTGGGAACTTACGTGTCTGAACCTATGTTATAAAACACCATAGCATAGAAGAAAAGTATACATCAGTACATCGAAAAATACTGGTATGCAAAGTTAGGTATGCTGAATGCATGGGGTTTATATGCATGAACAATACTAACTAACTAAATAATATGAACGTGAAAATACATGCATGAATACGTAATTATAAATGAGATCGTGATAATTCTGACTACTGAGTGTGAATACTGATAACATGAGTTTCATATAACTGATATACTATTAGCTGAGTGACTGTATCTGATAGTCCTGATTCTGATGGAACTAGCTAAGTTCCGTACTGAACTGAGTGACTGTATCTGACAGTCATAAATTTGAAGAACAATTTGAGTTTTTTTACTGAGACTAAGATTGAGACTATGGGAAGTAATCATCTAACCGACATGCCCAGAATCTGAACTGGTTGGGGTCCAACCTGTAACCCCAGCTAGAAGGGTATCAGTACCATGCCATGGGTAAAGAAAAGCTATGAGTTAACCTTCTCTGACAGGGAGCTCTTCCGTCAACCCTTCCTAGTAGGAAAACTCAAATGAGCTGTACAATCCCTAGAATCGTAGGGGTACATCTCAACCTATGTTTGTTACATAGTTTTGGAACACAAGGATTGCTTCTAAGGATCACACCCTCTACTAGCTGATAAGTGAGCCCTCATTCCTGGGTTAACTCGGCACTGAATCCTACACCCAATTGAACAGACACTGAACTGATTTCCTAGTTCATACTAGGCTTGACTGAGCTGTCACTGATAGTGTTACTGACTGAATTGGACTGATTTCACTAAGTTCCATTGACTGACAAAATACTACTGAGATCTGATAACTGACTCAGATTACTGAGATTACTGAGTACTGTGAAGGACTAGACTGATACTGAATTTACTGAGTTTTCCTGAGTTATATGACTGACAGAATTCTAAGGATCATGGCTTGACTGAGAGTATATGGAAAACTGAGGCTGGCTCTAGGCACACAGCTAAATTGTCGGGTTCAAGTACCCCTAGGACTCGATAGCATGAAACTAACAAGACATAACGCTTCATTGAATACATAACCATAGGCCACAATTCATAATACAATCATTGGGGGGATTTCATGAAGCACTTGATATGCATAATCTTGTACATGGATAGGAATGCATTCAAACATATTATAGTTTCACAATTCTAGTCTCATGAGCATTCCATCAAACAACTATAAGACATAGATTTAGCATGGGAGTATTTTGAACATCTAGTTGTAGCCTAAGTTCATCATTTAGATCAACAAAGAGTCATAAAACACAATTCTACTCACTAAGGCATTTTATCAAACACATGGGATACATATACTTAGGCTTGGGCATGAACACTAAATTATATCTTGGCTACTTTAACCAGCTCAATTTCATGAAATTCAATCTACATGCTAACATAATATCAAGGAATACGTAAAGATTCCATCATGGAAACCATACAAATCTACATGGATACAATTTCAATCCCCATTTTGAACATTATTATTTAAGATTTAATAAAATGGTTTCTTGAACTCCAAGGATGAAAGGGATCCTTGGATGAACACTTTACATACATAGGTAGTGATTTCTTGAAGATTGATGGATGAAAGCTTGAATCCTTATCTTGAAATTGATCACCTAGGGTTTCATATTCTTGAGGAATTGTGGAATAAGGAATGTATTTAGCCAAAAGAAGGCTAAATTTTGTGTTTATGAGGGCTGTAGGTCGAGGAAAATGGCCTAGTTACCCTTAAGGACGCGGTCATTTAATTACTAAACCTTGGCACCGACGCGTTGAGCGATGCGGCGCGTCAATGGGACCGACGCGATACTCGATGCATCGCGACATGATCATACAAGCCTCAGTCTTTTGGCTATGGAAACCTGCAAAAATGTTATCCAATGCGATAGGTGACGTGGAGCACCAAGATCACGTTGGTCCACTATTTTGGGATGCCAAATGTGGTCTAAACGAGGTCCAAAAAATCTGAAACTTGTACGCGAACACCTATTGACCTCCTTGATCATGAATTAGTAAGAATACCGACGATTAATGGAATTAAGGTTGCAAAATGAGATTGCTAACTTTTGAAGGCCAAAAATAAAATAAGTCTGGAAACTTAGCTAGAAATTTCTAAGTCTGGGACCCCTTTGACAAACTTAAAGGACTGAATTAAGCTTAGATATTTTGCGGGGTCATACAATCATTTATGAAGGATATTAGATAGAAGCCTACCTCATAGACGAATTGTGAAACCTCACTTCATTCACTAATGTCCTTCTTCATTTCACAACCCCAAAATGCCATTAGACTATAAAAGCCATAATCTACTTATCAGTGCAAGTCTAATGATACCCATATTGCATTATTGTACTTCGAATCTAAAAATGACACCGAATCCCCTAATGGGTCCCATTTATAAAAATGCATTTCCGAGGCCAACCCAATGTTCACACATGAAAAAAAAATCATAACCCTCAAGAAGTCTGTGAAAACTTAGAATACTTTGGGCTAAAATAAAGCCTTAAGCTAAATTGGTGTTTTGGGTCCAAACTAAGAATCAAGCGTGAATTCAAAAGATTCGTACCTTTAATTTAAAGATATTCGCGATAAAAGATGATAATCAAGCTCCCAAGTCACCCACTATGATATATTTATGATTAGCAGACCAAATTAGGGTTTGCAGGTCTTAATGGAAGAAGAAGATGAACAATTCTCATCCAAAATGGCCTTTTAAAGACCATTCCCAAGTCCTTGGTCCTTGTAATTGCGAACAGATGGGCTGCGATAGAGGTCATTGTGATCGCAACTCTCACTCTATGATCGTGGTATCCTCTGCTACACTATTTGACAGTAGAAACTTGAAAAATATTCTAAGGTTTTGCCAATGCCTCGGGATGCATCCAGAATCCAATACGAGCAAATAAAATGTTAAACCTCACTAAACTCGACCTTTTGGACATGTTAGCAAAGTCGGATTTTAAAATCTGAAATCTTTTAGATCAAATATGGGTCCCACACATAAAATTTAAAATTTTTAACTTTTCGATCGATAGGTTGAAATGTGCATGGGTGCATTGGGACCCAAACCAAAGGTTTACCTAGCCTAAAAATAATATTTTAGAACTGCAGGCACAGTCGAAATTTGCATTTGAGATCGTTTTACTGAGGTTTTCACTTGGTGTCCATTTGTAACTCGCGCAACCTTCTAAATAGGGAATAAGTTAAAAAACCAAACAAACTGCTCCATAACCAAACCATCGGTCCCAACAAGTTATAAATGATATGGACAAGCTATGGTGAACATAAAATAGTTTAAATACAAAAAATGGATAGAAGTTTCATTACATTATCCACTTCTAAAACAACTTTGGTCCTCAAAAGTCAACAAATAGAATGAAACTCAAAAGCTCGAGGGGATGACTGAGCCCACATACTCTAAGCGTGACTTCTAAGATAACCTCAGCGAAGAGAGAACACTTGCAAGGGACTTCACCATCGGTATCCCTTTTTCAACCAACACTCTCATTCTACTTCTAAACTGGCCTCAAACTATACCAAAAAAGCTGATGCACACATATATGAACCACAACACGTTGATGCTCTTTCTACATCCACATAAATCAATAAAGTCTCATTCGATCCAAAGTCAACCCAAGTCATGAATTATGCCACAAAATCCAAATCCAAATATACCCAACATTTACCTATTTTCATATGCTATCTACTCCAAGACAGGAGAAAAATTACTTAAGTCTCGCCTACTCAATCTCATCATAGTGAACTCAAAGAACTGAAGCTAATCCGCTAAAAGTCCATACGACAAATAAGAGAATAAGCTCATGAGGCAGTTTTTGGGCACACAAATAGATATAATTGATGATTGCAATACATGCTAACGCTGGAACCAGTACGGATTAAAATCAAACAAAAATCTCAAAGTCCAAGGTATAACTACTCATCACTTAATATTCCACTCTGGGATGTCTCATTTACCGAGAATGAAGCCATACCAAATCCAAATCGTGTATATTACTCCCATTAAGTAAATCATCCAAAATTCCCAAGGAAAACTGAAAGTCAAGGTTAAAGCTGAAAGAACCAAAATCAACTCCATGTTCCATCATCTAAACACTTATCAACCGTATTCCATTCGAAGTCAAGGAGATTGAATAGGCAATCATAGAGTAGGCTCAACCATCATATAAATAAATCTAAGAAATTAAAAATCTAAAACAAAAGCTGTACACAAGCTCTACAACACCGAGCTGAATTCTCAATATAAAGGTTGAATCACTTGGTCTTAAAAATCTAAACAAACACTAAAAATGGGTAGGCATAAATGCTCCAGTTCTATCATACATCCAAATTGCCATTCGAAGGAGTCAAACATAATACTGACCTTATAAGACTATATGAATGTCAACTATCTAAAATCAACTCTTGTATCCAAATCTGACATATTCGAGATAAATCATACCAAGAAAAGGTCGAGACATATCTGAAGAGAAAAACCACCAAAGGGATAACCACCAACTAATAACATAAGCAACCAACTCTATTTCAACAGGAGAGAACAAAATATAGTAGAAAATAGGAATCATGCCAAAGGACAAATCACTGATTGAAAATGCATAAAACCTAGTACATATCCGCTGGAGGGATTGAACTGATCAAGAATGCTTATAAACTTCCCAAGGATGAAAACCACACCAGTGTTGGAAAAAAATTTAGCAACTCAGAGAAATGGAACTTTTGCCTACAATTAATCAATCTAACAGTTCATCTCCCCAAAGAATAGCCACATGCACATAACATTAAAGTGAAACACTCCACCAAGCCTCATTAGGCCGTACAAACTTTGAAATGGGAGTTTACCAAATCTACCCAAGAATCATATCATCAAAGAAGAAATACCAATCTCAAAACCAAGGTCAAAGTTAAGACCACCATAAGAGAACCAACAACTCAAATTAAAGAGTTTCTAATTTGTTAGCTTAAGAAGTAATCATAGGAAAGGCCACCTGCCTTTAAATTTCCAACTACACTAGACAAAACCATATCACAACAGCAATAGAGTATCCAACCTCTATACTAACAACTGGGAAAAACATCCTAAGGGAATGAACCCAAAAAACTTATGAGATGAATTCACAATATCTCATAATCGATATCAAAATCTTGAGGGGATGAAAAGATAGCCATAAATAGAGAATGGACCTCAGACTAGTCAATCTCACAAACATGTAATATAGGAAATGATAGACAAAGCAAAAACTTCCATAATACAGTAGGCAGGTCTAAGAATCTCAAACTCAATGATGAACAACATAACTAAATTGCCTACTCAAAAACCACAGAACCTTAGAAGGTCAAATTATCTTTGATAAAATAATACATCCCTAAATCAATCTAATACAGCTAACCAAGAGGGAACATAGTCAACCTCGCCGTGCCAGGGAAAGAATTCATCAAATCAGGCTATATCTACTCTAGCCATAAAATAATATCACAAGTAAATAAAAGTCTAACTAGATAACTCTAGTTTTTACAACTACCCATCAAGAATCAATTACATTAAGTAACAATATCAAGTGATAATATCAAGTAATATCAATATCCTCACACAGTGGTAGAAGTAGTAAAAACAATATCAATATCAACATTCCGAATAGGCGGTACCAAAATGAACATCACTATCATGTAACACTCAGGGCCACAATAGGGCTAATGTGCCAAGATAAATGGGACTCAAACCCAAAACTAAACCCATAGGGTAAAATATTAATATAGATCTACTCTATCCATTACTAAAAAATATAAATCATGGAGTAGTAACATAATCATGAATCCAATAACAAGGAACATAATAACCGATATCAATTTATCTAGGCATATGATCATCAATTGGTATGAAATCCCTAATAAAAATAATAAGATATAAATATGGGAAATAAAAGAATACTAATGGTGGAGACATCTGCAATCACATAGATACCGAGCATAGGGGAAAACAAATCTAAATGGCTCCAACTCAGACCGACCGATTAAATTATCGACTGAGGTGCCACAAATACTATTTCTAACTTACGATACGACAACATCAGAAGGATGATATGAATTACTGGAAATCCCATGTCAAAGAGACTCTCTAGATTAGCAGTCGATCTCTGAATGGCCGAAGCAAACTTTTGAAGCACCAACATAGCAAGACATAAACTGAGCCTAAATGGATGGCCAACTAATGTTGAGAGAAATCTCTAGATTTATGTCCATTCTTCCGCAATCATATCCTACCTTGGAACTCTAGGCTGGTGGGGAACACGTGCTAACTTTAGTTTGATCAGCTATCTCATATTTGGAATATTCTTAGAACTAGTGTCTCATCACGACACAACAAAAGCATGTTCTTGGAATACTCCAAGATATTATTCCTTATACTACAAAATGGTTACCATGTCCTGAAGAACCATACCACACTTTGAAAGTCTTATGGGGTGTCTGCCCACTATGACCATCATGACTAATCTACGAACTACTCCTAGTATGGAATACTATCTGCGTAGAGCTAATGGACTACAGGTGATGCTGAACTCTTCCAAAAGAATCCTCACTTTTGGATAAGATACAAATAACACTATATTGATGGCATGCCTTTTGCTTCCATTTCTATAAGTCTTAAAACTTATACTCTCTATGGTCTTCTCATGATCAATATCCTGATGAAAGGAATATTCAGTTGCTAACCAGTGCTTCGATGCTAAATAGAGTGACAATACTAATCCTCTAACACATCAATGCTCCAATTTCTAGCTCATAAGGATGTATCATAGCAAAATGCCTGGACCACATAAGAAATCCAATCTGATTCTCAAAACTATTAAAGAATCCTGCAAAACACCAATAGACCTAACTCTGGTCTGGGAAATTGCTTGGTGAAACAAACATCATGAATGGTTGAGACGGATCTACAACATAACTCAAATTCCCAATGTTGAACCTCTAAGATTTAAGTAGTTAAGCTGGCGTAAATCCTTTTTGGCTGCCACTAAAGATCTTCGATATCTATCTCTGACTCTCTAGTCTGATGCTGCACTGAACTTTTGAAACACGTGTTAAAGTATCATCCGCATCTGTACATAATGTTGTATCATCCATTAGGGATATAATGGAGTCAAAGAATTTGTTTGTGGTTCATAGAAATGCGGAAACATGATAAGGACTGAAGAAGTGAAATTCCTAAAATGTCATTATAGCCTTTAAAAGTAAGGTTATGGATGTCTCTGCACCTATCTGCAGGACTCTACTGAAAATTTTACTCTTGTACTAATACACCAATGAAACTGAGACTCTGATACCAATTTGTCACAACCCAATTTCTTTGATCATGATGGCACCTACCATAACGTATAAGTAGGCAAGCCAAACTGCAGTCCATAATGACAAGTAACACCTCAATGATATAAGGAAAAGAATGTGGAATAAATGAGGTACAATACATATATAAGAAAATCCAAAAACTATCAAAAGAGAGGTAAAGATCAATACATATATAAGAAAATCCAAAAACTATCCAAAAAGTATAAAAGTGAAATGTCAAGAGAAAAAGATTAATATGACTTATTTCCAAATACAACGTAGAGACAAGTTTAATATAGAAGAGAGAGATAAGTAATACTCTAAACATTAGGAGTTCACTCTAAGTCTCTGACCCATGGCTGCTCTGCACGATGCACATATCAACAGCAATAACCCGTACTATGTTCTATAGACTGCTGAAGTGTAGTATGAGTACCAAATAAATAGTACGTAGTAGACAACTTCCAACCGAGCTCCTAGGATAAACCAGATATATATACAACAAATAAGAAGAATAGAATCTACACCCAAGAGTCCAAATACCATATAACAAGTCAATGATAAATAACAAGGGACAACTATCTTGTTCAAGCCCGAGAGTCAAACATAATAAAACTAAGGAAGTATCAAGGGAAAACTATCCTATTCAAACTATATTTATTAGATGTAAATGATATACCATACTTCCCAAGTCAATATATGAATAAAGGGAGAAAGAAAGATATATAGGAATATACGAGGCAAAGAAATGACTATACAATATAAAAAATAAAGAAAGGGATATATGGAAGTACCTTAGCTCCATATAGCTATATATATACATATAAATATAAGGTCATCTCAAAGCATAACCTAGATCATCATGTTCTCATTTTAAGACCTCATTATAATACTATCGGGATTTAATACAATCATACTCAAGGTTTCTACTCCATATGGCTAGACATGAAATAATCGTGCATAGTTGTGCAATCATAAGATAGAAGAGGCAAAAAATATACCTCAAATCTTGATATCCAATTGATGACCAATCTGTGGTAAGCCAGCCATAAAAATGATCATAACTGTGATAATAACAACATCCATAACAACGCAAATAACCAGATATTCTGGACAACCATAAACCTAATTGAGTCTATGCAAACCAACCATCCCAAGCTCAGAATATTCAATTAACATACAACAATAGAAGGCATACAACTAATAGACATAGGTGTGCACTGATGTTAGGTCATGTGCATGCAAGGTACAAAATCAGTATCATAACTCATCAAAATTGTCATCATCATGACCATCATCATCGTAATCAAACTCTAGCCTTGTCGAGTATCAATATCATTATCACAATATCCTCTGTCCTTGCCAGGTATCAATATCATCATAATAATATCCCCTGGCCTTACCAGGTATTAATATCATCATCATAATATCCTCCGACAATGATGAGTATAAATATGTCAACACAATAATCGATACATATAGATATATAAAATGTGCATAGATTAAGGATGTGGAAAAAAGGTGGGTAAATCAACAAGCTTGTTAGTATACTCATAATCCTTATTGTATCATCATAAAAGTATCTATCTTGTCAATGCTTCCCTACTTTTCGCTATTAGCTAACCAACGCTTATGAAAAATAAACCACAAATTCTCTAGTCATCACACGACCTCTAATTATTAGGCTAAATATTATCCTTTACATAATCCTCATTTATGGGACAAACTTATCATTATATATTGAAAAGCCAATACCTAACATCTAGTCAAGATTCATCACTAGACCATAATCATCATTTATCCCCTAATCGTAATAAACAACTAATTAACCTCTAGACATTAATCATTATTACTTGACACATTGCCATTTATCATCTAACCATCTTTTATTAACTAACATAATTGGTTAACTAACCATTATTTAACAATAAATCCTTATTTACGATCTACTTATCATTATTAATTAGTCAGCTCATATCACTAACATCACTTATTATCTAGACTTATTTATACACTACACCTCATTTAACAACTAATCGACATCATAAACTTAGTTATCATTATCACTAATATTTACCTATGCGAAACCTGGCATCAACATTATCCATGTATCAACCATCACTAGCTGCCATATCTCAACTAAGCAAGATTATTAAATAATAAACTAGATTCCTAGCCACCAAGTGCTATAGACAACTAGATACCACATAGCTTCACCCTTAATTAGACAAAATAGTCATAAGATCATAATTTAGCTATAACTACATCAATTACAAATATAATAATCATGAATGTACCAAGTCTATTCATGCCATACTAGTACGCAAATTAAAAAAGTCATAGGCAACATACCACATCTTCCTCCGTCCCATATTGGAGAGACGTATATATAAATATATATATGCTTATTCATAAACTGTAAACACATCCTTCATAATGATAAACACATCTTGGATATCCAATCAATATCATAACATGACACTAGGCCCAATAATATCTCTAGAATAATCACAACATCATAATCACGACCATAAGCCCATATAATTATCTGAAGTCATATCAATAATCATATTTATAAGTCTTAGAATATCTTTAATCATATCACATATAGGATACATCTCATATATAAGAGGCATAATATCAATAAACATGTAATTATCTCTTACACATGAGGCATCTCAGATCTAGGAGGCATAATATCAATAGGTTTATAATCATCCTTAGGGGGCATAGTATCAATAAAAATGTATTCATCCTTAAGATATCTCATATCAATAGGTCATACATTATGACTATGAGGAGTATCACCTCTCTCAGACATTTGTTATTTCTATAAGGAATATCGTCTCTATCGGTCCCATAATCATAACTAAATGGAGATAGCATCTTGATAGACACGATATCACATCTAAGAGGGGATAACATCTCTATAAGCTCAACATCATACCTATGAGAAAATAGTATCTCTATAGGGCCAAAATCATATCTAAGAGGAAATAGCATCTCTATAAAACCAAATCATATAAAAAAGAAAATAGCATCTTAATCGGCCAAACATTATATCTAAGAGCAAATAGCATCACTATAGGTCAAACATTATATATAATAGAAAATAGCAGCTCTATAGGAACAACATCATATCTAGTAAGAATATCACCTTTGAAAGCCAAAAATCACTTCTACAAGGAGTGTCATAGCTATAATTAAAAAGTCATAATTCAGGGAACATCACTGCAAGTTACCAAGTCATGAAATAACCTTATAATAAGGTTTACTAGGCTAGGCTATGCCTTACACCCATAACTAAGTCCACAAGTCTTGACCTAAGTGGGCCGGATGATCCAACTTCTAATCCTCAATTTCAATAATTAGGCACACTATGCCCCAACTAGGCTAAGGTATCTAGTTTAACTTCTACATGTCAAGCAAGCCATAACCAATCCAAAGATAGGAAGTTCATCTAGAAACATGGGGATTTAAGTTAATTATGCCCCATATCACCATTTTCAATACCACACCACTAGCCCAATAAGGTTTAATATACTAATCACACTTCCAAAGGTTAAACCACATTCCAAACCTAGCATTTCATATGATAACCATGCTACAAATTAACCTAAACTAAATATAAGAAATTAGGATTCTTAAAGGTTATATAAACATACCATCTTATGAGTCCAAAAACCTTATCTAATTCCCAAACATCCTTAAACAAGGATAAGTCATTCTATCCATAATCAACCTTAACATTTACATTCACGTAATATATATCACATATCAATGAGAGTAGATAGAAGCCTACCTCAAAGCCAAACTATAAAACCATATTTCATTCACTAATGTTCTTCTTTACTTCACAATCCTAAAATGCAATTACACTACAAAAGCCATAATCTACTTATCAATATGAGTCTAATGATACCCATATTGCACTATCGTACATTGGGTCCAAAAATGATACTAAAATCCTAAATGGGTCCCACTTATGAAAAATGCATTTTTGAGGCCAACCCAATGTTCACACTTGAAAAAGGAATCATTACCCTTAAGAAGTCGGTGAAAACTAAAACTACTTTGGGCTAAAATAAAGTCTTAAGATAAATTTGTGTTTTGGGTCCAAACTAAGAAATTCAAGCATGAATTTAAACGATTCATACCTTTAATTCAAAGATATTCATGATAAAAGATTATAATCAAGCTCCCAAGTCACCCAACATGATACATTTATGATTAGCACACTAAAATAGGGTTTGTAGCTCTTAATGGAAGGAGAAGATGGACAATTCTCTCCCAAAATATCTTTTTAAAGACCTTTCCCAGGTCCTTAGTCCCTACTATCGCGAACACGTAGGCTGCGATAGCAGTCATTGTGATCACAAATCTCACTATGTGATTGCGGTATCCTCTGCCACACTAGATGACACAATAATCAATCTATGATGGAGAGTAGATAGAAGCCTACCTCAAAGTTGAACCACAAAACCTAAGTTAATTCACCGATGTCCTTCATCACTTGACAATCACAAAATGCCATTGCTCTATCAAAGCCATAATTTACTCATCAATATGAGTCTAACGATACCCATATTGCTCTATTATGCTTTGGGTCCAAAAATGACACCAAAACCCCAAGTGGGTTCCACTTATGGAAAATATATTTTCGAGGCCAACCCAATGTTCACACATGAACAAGGAATCATAAACCTCAAGAAATCAGTGAAACCTAAGCATAGTTTGGGTTAAAATCAAGACTTAAGCTAAATTAGGGTTTTTGGTCCAAACTAAGAAATTCAAGCATGAATGCAAAGGATTCTTACCTTAAATTCAAAGATATTCATGAAAAAAGATGATAATAAAGCTCCCATGTAATCCACCATGATCAATTTATGATTAGCACACCATATTAGGGTTTTTAGGTCATACTAGAAGAAAAAATTGTCCAATTCTCAAAAAAATGGACTTTTAAATACCATTCCTAGGTCCTCGGTCCCTGTGATCACGAACACATGGGCCACAATCATGGTATAGCAGTCTTCACAATTGCAAGTCTCCCTTCGTGATCGCGGTATCCTCTACTGCACCAAATGATAGCTTAAACTTGGAAAATATTCCAAGTCTCTGCAAATGCCTCGGGATGCATCTGAAATGCAATACAAGCAAACGATATATGAAACCACACTAAATTTTATGTTCTAGATGTGGTGGAAAAGTCAGATTTTAAATTTGATATCATTTGATAAAATGTGGGTCCCACACCTAATCTTTCAAATTTTCAAATTTTGGATGATAAGTCAAGATAAGCTCGGGTGCATTGGGACCTGAACCAAATGTCTACCTAGAAAAAAATTGATATTCCAGATCTATTATTGTAGTTGAAATTTCTTTCAAGAATATTTTATTGAGGTTTTTTATTGGTGGCCATTTGGATCCAACAAGGACTTCTAAATAGGGAATCGATTCTAAAAATCAAACAAACAGCCTGGTAATCGATCCACCGGTCCTAGAAAGTCATAAATGACTTGGGGAAACTCTGAAGAGCCTCAAATAGTGAAAATAAGCATAAATACGAAAAATAACCTAAAATGGCGTTATAGTCCCTGCCTAGTTACTTTGGCGGAGACCTAACTACCTTAGCGTATATCGCTTATGCAACGTATTGTAATCTTTGGTGGAGATAATTCTAGGGAAAGGGTCTCTTTATGACATGAACCGACCCTAAGCCTTATCATAATGGGTATCCCATGTCCAATAGGACCGGGGACCGCCCCTTATTCCCCAACCCAACCACCTATATCCAACCTTACATGGGCTGAATTTCAAATATATAACAAGATAGCATTATTGTTCTCATTAAGAATCTGGGATAGGGTCACAACCATGACCAAACCAATCGAGTCCATCCGTACCCTACCAACTGACCAATCGTACAAACCAAACCAAACCAAACCAAACAATAGACCTTAAACCAAAGGGAATACCAAAACATAATATGAAAATCAATCAAAAAATATAATATGATGGAACAACCAACAATAACGTCCAATGATGTTCCCACCAGCTTATTCCAATTCCAAGGATGACACTACTACCAATCCTTCCCATACCAACCCCCAGAAGTACTATAAAGCCTCTATCAAAAAGAGTAAACAAATCCAGTTGGGACATGCCCCTAGCTATAGCCAAAACTAATATTTAAAATAAAATAAAAGTGTCTAATGAAATCAATAGCATGAAATGATTCCTTCCTAAAAGATGGAAGCTTACCACTTTAATCTAAATGTTGATACCAAAATCGTGTGCTAAAAAGGAGGAGTTAAATGGCCGGTTCCTGTATAGCATGGGTATACAACCGCCAGTAGATGGGTATAGCGAATAACCACTTGCCTGAATCTCAGGATAAGGATAAAATAATACCAGTCATAAAACGAAGTAAAACCATCAATAATGCATACAACCATACATATATAGGTGCCGGGAAAAGGGATCGATTTTTGGATGCACTTAAAACCTTTATGTAGGATGTGTAGCTTTGCCGACCAAACCACCCACAAGCTATATGGTTTATACTTTCCCATGCTGAAAAGGTCCTAGTGAGTGTAGTTGCACGATCGAGCAATATCCCATGGGATGACTAGTACATCCCTCCAATAAAAAATGTGACACTCATACGTAGTTATAAAAGAGCCCTCATATCGGCAAATATAAGTTTCTGATTTTGGTCCCCCCAAGACCACAACCTTCCATGACTTAGCTACACACCTCATCATTGATGTCCAATTAAAATCATTTCTAAACAATACATTTACTATTTACTAACCAACTATCGTCATACCACCCCTTACTTGCAGGTAATATCCACAGCCAAACAATTAAGGTTAAGGGGACCATAGGTGCCCTTGCTATATACCATATTAAATCTACTAAGGATACTTCCATGTTTTCCATAAGCATAACCATTTATCCTTTAGCCTTTTTGAATAATTTAAACAATGCATAAATCTTTTATCCAGTTTAAAACATGCAAGAGTTCCATTAAAAGAAGTCAATGCAATGAATATGTCTTTATAATACTTCATCAAACACCTTGGTGGCCTAATATAACCAAAAACAAATTCTAAAGACCATTAAAGCATTACAATGAAATCCAATTTTCCAAAACAACCATTAATGCATATAAAAGCATAATTAAAATAATAAAAAACCATAACAAGGCATTCAATATAAAACCCCTAATAATTATTGAAAAACCATAATCATGAAATAGTATAACCATGAAATAAATCATATAAACCATGCTTTTAGTTGAAATAACAATGAGGGAAGTGAATCATTTCTTAAACCAACAAATTGATGGAAAGAAACCAACAAAGCTAGCCCCAAAGCAATCGCTTATTTCAATCCCTAGCTTTCTTGCCCCAAAATCTTTTGAGAGAATTATGAGATGTTTTGGAATAGTTTCTAAGTGTTAATGAATATAATAGAAGGGTAAATAACCTCCTAAGTTTATTATAGGATGTGGGTCCTAATTACAGTAAGTGGGGAAATGTCCAGAATACCCTCACTTAAGTTGCATAATATCTCATCTCTGGGATACGACTGACTCATAGGAGTCGTACCATCCTATACGATTGGTTTCCACTACTCATATCCAAGCCTCAACCCTTATATCAAATACTTTCCAGTATACGACTCATCAAATCAAGTCTTAAGAATAGTATATGATTCATACCTATAACCTGTGTCCCTGGAAAAATGGAATACTAGGAGGACCAAAGACTTTCCACCATACATGTCCATGATACTATTCGTACCAATCCCTTATGACTTACTCCCCTAATTCATACCCATTTCAGTGACCAAAAATATCCCACCAACTAACACTGGTCATCATACAACAGGACCATACCACTCGTACCCCAGCATACGACTCATATCAGATTCGGAGAATGGATTTCCAGGAAATTTTCTAAGATTCAAAACCCAGGATGTTTTAGTCTCCCTCACTAGGAACATTCATCCCCGAATTACAGACAAGGTAGGGGTAACCACACACAGGTCATTTGCATTATCAAACAGCCCTTTAACAATGATTGAAAATAAAGAGGCAAAGATGTTAATCTTTTCTTTAACAAACATAGAAAATAAACATCTATTCAAGACACATACCTTTCGCATAAATCCCTAAAGAAAAAAATAAATGTGGATACTTGGACTTTATGTCCTCTTCCACTTCCCAAGTAGTTTCATCCACCTTATGGTTCCACCATAGAACCTTAATCGAAGCCACATCCTTGGTCTACAACCGACAAACTTGCCTATCTAATATCCCAACTGGGACTTCTTCATAAGACAGAGAATCTAAAATAATCAATCCTTCCAATGGAACAAAAAGAATGATCACTAAGACACTTTCTTAACATAGAAACATGAAAGACTAGATAAACTAAACTTTGGATAGATGACAACTCCAACTCATAAGAAACATCGCCCACTCTCCGTAAAATCATATAAGAACCTATGAACCAAGGATTGAATTTCCTCTTTTTGCCAAACTACACCACTCTCTTCATGGGCGACACCTTGAGGAACACCTTATCTCTGACCTCAAAATCAAAGTTTCTATGCCTAATATTTGCATAAGAATTTTGGCAACTTTAGGCATCTTTAAGCCTATCCCGAATTACCTTGACCTTCTACATCACCTGATAGACCAAATCAGGACCAAACATGTCCGTCTTAAAATGCTAAAACCACCCAATAAGAGATGTATACTTTCTACTATTCAAGGCTTCGAAAGAAGCTATACCAATACTCGAATGATAAATATTATTGTAACCAAACTCTACCAAAGGCAGATGCTCAACCTAATTGTGACAATAATTAATCACACAGGCTCGAAGCATATCTTCTAATATTTGAATAGTTCTCTCTGCTTGCCCATCCAACTGTGGATGAAAAACTGTACTCAGACTGACCTTAGTCCCCAAGCCTTTCTGAAAAGACCTCCAAAAATGATACGTAAACTGCATACCACAATTAGAGATAATCGAAATAGGTACCCCATGCAGCTTCACAATCATCTATAGATACAACCGCACGTAATCCTTCACCAAAAAGGTAGTCCGCACTAGCAAGAAATGCACAGACTTGGTCATCCTATCCACGATGACCCAAATCAAATTATATTGATTCTGAGGCTGAGGAAGACCGGTAACAAAGTCTATATTGATCATTTCCCACTTCCATTTGGGAAAATCACTTTCTTCATACAACCCTTCTGGCCTCATATGATCAACCTTGTCCTGTTGACACGCCATGTACTTGTCCCTAAAAGTAGGCACATCCCTCTTCATGCCATTCCACAAGAAGATCTCCTTGAGATCATGATACATCTTAGTCGATCTGGGATGAACAAAATAGTGCAACTCATGCACCTCAGCCAAAACCCATTGTCGTAGCCTATCGACATCACAAACACACAACCTCCCTTGGTACCATAAAGTACCATCAACACTGATCTCAAACACCATTACCTTTTGCCCACTAATATTACCCTTGATTTATATCAAGATAGGATCTAGTACTTGTTTCTCTTTATTTTCCGCACCAAAAGACAATCAAATCACTTCTTACACTATCACACCACCATCCTTAGAGTCTAAAAGACGAATGCCAAAACTATCCAAATAGTGAATGTCCTTCACCAACTCCCACTTTTCATTCTCTACATAAGCCAAACTTTCCATGGATACCCTGTTAAGAGCATCAGCAAGCATAATAGCCTTACCTGGGTAGTGGTGAGGACTTATATCATAATCCCTGAGAAGCTCAATCCACCTTCGCTATGTGAGATTAAGCTCTCTCTAAGTGAACACATACTGAAGATTCTTGAGGTCAGAAAAGATATCTACGTGAACACCATACAAATAATGTTGTCATAATTTCAAAGCAAACACAACCGCCAACAACTCCAAATCATGAGTAGGATAATTCCTCTAATGTACCTTCAACTGCCTAGAAGCATAGGCAATCACCTTTCCATGTTGTATCAAAATATAACCAAGCCCTACCCGAGATACATCACAATAAACCACAAATACATCATTGCCTTCTGGAAATGTCATGATTAGAGCTGAAGTCAAATTATTCTTCAACTTCTCAAAACTTCCTTCACAAGCATCCGACCAAGAAAACGTAATCTTCTTCTGAGTCAACTTAGTCAAAGGAGCATCTATCAAAGAAAAACTTTCCACAGACTGCCTATAATACCTATCTAAACCCAAAAAGGTTTGTATCGGATAGAGTCATGGGCCTAGGCTACCTTTTCACCATAACAACCTTCTGCGGATCCATTATGATCCCTTTATAATAAATATCATGACCCAATAAAGTAACAACATTCAACCAGAACTCATACTTAGATAACTTATTGTTCTTTTAGGGTCTGCAACACCACACGGAGGTGATTAGTATGATCTACCTCACTCTTCGAATAAACTAGAATGTCATCAATAAACACAATGATTAAGAGATCCAAATATTGCCTGAACACTATGTTCATCAAGTCCATAAATGGTGCCAAAGCATCAGTTAATCCAAAAGACATCACCAAGAACTCAAAATGCCCGTACTGAGTACGAAAAGCCATCTTTGTGATACCAACATCCCTAATCTTAAGCTTATGGTACCCAAACTGAAGATCTATCTTAGAGAAGAACATGGTACCTTATAACTTATTAAAAAAATCATCTATCTGAGGAAGAGGATACTTGTTCTTGACTATTACTTTGTTCAACTGCCTATAGTCAATGCACATCTTAAGGGAACCATCATTCTTATGCACAAATAACACCAACAGAATCCATGGAGAAACATTAGAATAAATAAACCCCTAATCCAAAAGATCCTTATGTTGCTCCTTGAGTTCCCTCAACTCAGCCAAATCCATTTTATATGGAGAAATACAAATTGGATGAGTACCCAGAAAAAAAATAAACACCAAACTCTATTTCCCTATCCAGAAGAATACCAGGATGATCATCTGGAAAGACATTTGGAAACTCATTAACCACAGGGATCGAAGACAAAGAAGGACTTTCCAAGTTAGAATCTCTAACCGGGACCAAGTAATAAAGACAACCCTTAGAGATTAACCTCTGAGCTTTAAGATAAGAAATAAACCTCCCTCTAGGAGCTAAGTAACTGCCTTCCCATTCTATATCCGGTTCACCAAGAAACTTAAAGATAACCCTATGGGTTCGATAATCCACAGATGTACAACAACAATGCAACCAATCCATACCTAAGATTACATAAAAATATACCATATCTAGCTTAAATAGATATGCCGGGATCTGGTTGCTACCAACAGAGACCACACACACCCTATAGACTCTCTTAGCAATAAACGAGTCACCTACTAGGCAAAGTACAAAAAAAGGATCCAAGATAACATATGGATCAAAACTAATAGCAAAAGACACATATGGAGTAACATAAGAATAAGTGGACCCCAAATCAACCAAACAATATACATCACAAGAGAAAAATTATAATGTATTAGTAATGACATCAGGAGATGCCTCAGATTATTTTCTAGATGCCAAAGCATACAGCTATTCCGACCAACACTTGAACCAGGAGCAACAACAGAAGTAGATGCCACACCACTAGGGTCAGGAGCAGAAGTTAAAGCCACAAGAATATTATTTTCCCCCATAGCAACCTTATTGATCGAGAAATCAATGATTCGATAGCCTAGCTAGCCATACTTTAAGCACTCATCCCTACCTTCCTCAAAATAACCATGATGAAGATGACCATAAAATCAATAAGGAGGACATACAAAAACTGACTGACTTTCGCTCATCTCAGATTAGGCAACCTATGCCTGAGAATTATCCCTACCTTAATGATGCCTATATCCTAACCGCTGTGGGTAAGGAGAATTGGTAGAAAAAGAACCCAAACTCCCTACTTCTTTTACTACCACTTGTAACCATCTATACCACCCAAAGACTAAGCACCTCGTTAATAAAAAAACTTTTCCACTTTCTCTGCCTATCCCCAAACTCTGTATGTTTCTTTTTTTCATCCTCAACCAGCTTCATATGAACAGTTAACCTCAAGATGTCCATATATTTATTCAGCAAAGCAGTCTTGCTCTCTAGAAGCAAAACTTTATTCATCCCATAAGATAACATCTTTATTCTCAATCTTATATCATCCACCAAATCTGGAGCATACCTTGATAGTTGATGGAACTTCAAAGCATATTCTTTTATAGACATCCTCCACTGCGTAAGGCTCACAAACTCCTCCATCTTTGCTTGCCTCAACTCTTAAGGAAAGAACTGATCAATTAAGGCATTAGAAAAATCCTCCTATAACCCTTCCTTTTCCACATCACTTCTATCTATATCCCACTCCGCATACAACTAATAAGTAACATCCTTGAGATAATAAGTTGTAAAGTTAACTATCTCTATATTAGTAGCCTTCATCACTCAAAATATCTTCTCTATTTTATCAAAAAAGCCCCGTAGATCCTTCTCCACCTTCACCCTCATAAAAGTTGGAGGACCTATCTTTATAAATTAACCAACCCTTGTGGCCTCAACAAACAAAGCACTAGTCACACCCCGTTCAGTCTGAGCAATAACCAATTAGGCAATGACATGAATTGATTGACAAAATTCTTCTTTTTACACATTTCTCGAAGGAACCTGGAGAGAGCTATCCAAAATAAGCGGAACTTCGCACCATCCAAAATAGGAACATAAGATAAAAGATATACTTTAGATGTATGATGTAATCCTTTAGGATTATCCCTTGATAGGATGGAAGAATTTCCTTGTGTTCCAGATCTAGGAGGCATCATCTAAAAGATCAATAAATAAGGATTAGAAGAGATTCTATGATTGAGAACTCAAGCTTGAAGAGATAATACCAAGAAAGTTAAACATTCCTAAATGTCTTACAACTTCTCTCTTTCAAGTGTGGCATGCTTTACACCCTAAAAAAAACTCTACTCGATAAGGCTTTGTAGACTTTCCAGTTAACCATGAACCTAAAGCTCTGATACCAACATGACATGACCGAACCTCGGGCCTTGTTGTAATGGGCATCCTAAGTCCAGCCAGGACTGAGGACCACCCCTTATTGCCCAACCCAACCACCTATATCCATCCTTATATGGGTTAAATTTTAAATATATAACAAGATAGCATTATTGTTCTTATTAAGACTCTAGATAGTGTCACAACTGTGACCGGCCTAATTGAGTCTAGCCATACCCCACCAACCAACCAATTACACCAAACAAAACCATAGACTATAAACTAAAGAGAAAACCAAAACATAATATGAAAATCAATCCAAACATGTATTATGATGGAACAACCAATAATATCATCCAATGATGTTAGCCCTCCAGCTTATTCCAATGCCAAGGCCAACACCAATATCGATCCCACCCATACCAACCCACAAAAGTCCCACAAAGCCTATATCTAAAAGAGTAAACAATTCTAGTTGGGACATGCCTCCAATTATGGCCAAAACCAATATCAAAAATAAAAAAAGTGTCCAAAGAAATCCATAACATAAAATAATGTATTCTAAAAGGATGAAAGCTTACTACTTTAGTCCAAATGGTAATACCCAATCTGGATGCTATAAAGAAGGAGTACAATGGCTGGCTCTATCATAGCGTAGGTATATGACTATTAGTAGATAAGGTTGGTGAATGACCACTAGTATGAATCTCAGGATAAGGATAAAATAATGCAAGTCATAAAACCAAGTAAAACCATCCATAATGTATACAACCAAACATATATATAAGTTTTGGGAACCATCCATAGTGTATACAACTATAAATATATATAGGTTCCAGGAAAAGGGATCGGGTTTAGCGTGAACTCAAAACCATTGCCTGGGTTATATAGCTTTGCCATCCTAACCACCCACAGGCATTATGGGTTTATCTCCCCTTGCTGAAAGAGTCTAGTATGTATAGCTGCACGATCGAGTAAGCAATATCCAATGGTATGACTAGTACATCCCTCCAATATAAAATGTGAAACTCATACGTAGACATCAAGGACCCCTTATATCAGTAAATATAAGTTTTCAGTTTTTGTTTCCCCAGGACAGCTACCTTCCATGGCTTAGCTACACACCTTGCTATTAATTTCCAATTAAAACCATGTCCAAATAATCCTTTTACAATTTATTAACCAAGTCCAATATTAGTGGTATCTTCATACCACCATATATTTGCAACTAATATACATAGCCAAACCATTTAGGTTAAGGGGGCCTTAGGTGCCCTTTCAATATACCATATTAAATCCACTTGGGAGACTTCTATGTTCTCCACAAGCATAACATTTAGACTTGAGCCTTTTTAAACCATTTAAACCATGCATAAATCTTTTATCCATCTTAAAACATGCAAGAGTTTCATTAAAAGTAGTCAACATAATGAACATATCTTTATAAGCATTTCATCAAACACCTTGGGGGCATAATATAATCAAAACTAATTCCAAAGACCATTAAAACATTACCATGCAATCCAATTGTCCAAAACCACCACTAATGCATATAAAATAATAATTAAAACCATAGAAAATCATAACAAAGAGTTCAATATCAAAACCCCCAGTAATAATTGAAAAAACAATAATCGTGAAATACTAAAGCCATGAAATCAATCATATAAACCGTGCCTTTAGTTGTTATTGTAAAGAGGGAAGAGAATCGTGCGTTGTACCAAAGAATTAATGGAAAGAAATCACCAAAGCAAGCCCTAAAGCAATCCCTTAGTTGAAAGCCTAGATTCCTTGTTCTAAATGCTTTTTAGAGAATTATGAGATGTTTTGGAATAGTTTCTAAGTGTTAATGTATAGAATAATAGGGTAAATAATATCCTAAGTGTATTAGAAGTCACGGGTTCTAATTAGGGTAAGTAGGGAAATATCCAGAATACTCTCACTTAAGTTGCACAAATCCTATCATGGTGATACGACTGACCCATACGATTCGTACCCTCTTATATGATTGGTTCCAACCACTCATATCCAAGCCTCAACCCTTGGAATAAATATTGTCCCGTATACGAATCATCTATCCAAATCATAACAACAATATACTATCCATACCTATAACCTATGTCCCTATCAGAATGAAATACAGTGATCTTCAAACACTTTTTACCATACAAGTTCTTGATATGATTCGTACCAATCCATTACAACTCACATCTCTAAGTTTTACCCATTCCAGTAACCAAAACCATCCCACCAACTAACATTGATCATCATACGATAAAAGCATACCACTCGTACCCAGCATACGGCTCATACCCATGAGTCTGATTAGGTCTGGAGAATAGATTTCTAGGAAATTTTCTAAGGGTCAAAACCTGTAACACCCCAATTCACTGAAGAGGAATGCTACATGGTGCGCATGAACCCGAGGGACCACAAACTAACCCATGACTGATATTTGTACCTATATACTGCAAATCATGGTATAATAATGCGGAATACATAGAAATGTAAGGCCATAAGGTTAAACTAAATAAAACCATGTGCGTGGAAATACCCAAAACAACTCAATCTGTACGTAAATCTGAACATAAATCTAAAAGCCTTTAAACTATCCAAATAAGGAGTTGAAGGAACATATCTCCAACTAACTCAATAAAATTGAATTGAAGAAATAAATAAATGTATCAAATCATATAGTCCTCGAATGAATGAGGACTCACTGTGTCTCTGTGACTGGAATACTACCGCTACTGCTGGGCTGGAGCTCGTGTCTCGGAACTTATGGTGTAACATGAAAAGAAAGAACCATAGCGAAAATGCGTCAGTACAACTGGGGTACTGAGTATACGAGGAAGGTAGGCTGAACATAAAGGGTTTCATGCATGAACAACACTGACTGATTAATATGAATGTAGGAGTGCAAACACATATATATAAAAACTTTGATCGGGAATAAGTTATAGCATGACCTATAAGCAAATACATGGTTTACTGATAACTGTCATGACTGATACTGACACTGATAACATGGACGAATGTATCTAACAGTCCTATATATATTGAAATCTGAAGAACGCCCTGAGTTCTTTTACTAAGACTGATACTGAAATGGTGGGAAGTAGTTTTTAACTGATATGCCCCATGTATACCGTTATGGCTAAGATGGGGTCCAATATCTACCCCAACTGAAGGGGTGTCACTACTGTGCCACAGGTAAGGACAGCCTGTGAGTGACCCTTATCTGGCGGGTACTCAATGAGAATAGTTGGAACCCTAAACTAACGGGTTAAGCCACCTCATTAACCCTAATCTGATAGGTAAAGATATCTCAACCTATGCTGGGGACATAGTTCTGGAATACAAGGATGACGACTAAGAATCTCACCATGAACTGGCGGGTGAGTTCCCATCCTTAGGTTCAATCGGTGCTAACCTCTACTCCCATCTGGAGGGACTGGATATTAATAACTAGCTGTGCATGACTTAATCTTACTGAATTCCATTGACTGGTGGAATGTTACTGATATCTAACAACTAACTAAGATCATGAGGTTTTGCTGAGTCACATGACTGACTGGAGTCTATGGAATCACAGCTTGACTTTGGATATCATGAAACATGACATAGCTCTAGGCACACAGCTATAGTTTTTGAGTACAAGTACCCCCAGGACTCGATAGAAGGAAGCTGACACACATGACTGACTTGATCATAAGAGTAGAGTCCATAATTTATAATATCATAAGTAGGGATCTCATACTAAGCATGGTTATCAACAATGTATTGCATGGAAAGGATTTCATATCACATGGAAGTACTTGCACAATCTTAATATCATGTTGATTGCTTAATCATATTGGCAACACATACCAATAGCATGGAAGTTCATGTGGATTGCATGGTTATCATACATCTTGTTCATAAGTAGGACTTGCAAGTAAACATAGCATGATCTCATAAGAATAGTTCATGAGTATTCCAACAACATTTACAAGGAACATTAACAACACGAAAGTCATTGGAACATAAGGGCATATCAGAAATCCTTAACTTAGTCACAATTTAGCTATATTGCATGGTTTCTAGTTTCTTAGGCATTTTATCAAACACCTTGCATGCACATCTTAAGCATAGGTGAAATCATCAAATTATACATCATAAACAACCAAATTTACATGTATCCAACTCATATGATATCACGAATTCATAAAACCATATAAAGATTCCATCTTGGGAATCACCCAATATCAACAACATGATCATCAACACCCAAAAATATAGAAAGCATACTTTATAATGAAAAAGAGGTTTTTTGAGCTTTATGGATGAAAAGGATCCATAAATCAACTCATTCATACCTTAGAAGGAATATTCTTGATGATTGACAGAGGAATTTCCTTGAAATTGGATCTTCAAGCTTAGTTACGCAACCCTAGTTGTTTTTCTCTTTTAGTGCTCTTGGATGATGAGCTTGGAGATGATAATAGGGTTGTAATATGTTTAGAAGTTATATATTTTGTAGGGTTAAGTTTAGGGACGTGTAAGGAGTGTTAAAAGAATTAATTACCCTTAAAATAACTCAAGACGGAGTGTTTTTGGCACCTGGAATTGACTTAGGCGGCGCCTAAGTGATCGCCTATGCTTGGGTTGGGCGGCGCCTAACCAATCGCCTATACTTGGGTTGGGCGGCGCCTAACCAATTTCCTATTCTTAGGTTGGGCGGCGCCTAACCAATCGCCTATGCTTACTGTCTCTCACGAAAATGGGCATAACTTTTTGCTCGGGCATTGGATTAAGGCAAAATTAGTATAGTTTGAAATCTAATTCGATTCTCTATAATTCGGTGGGTCTAAATCAGCAAACATACCACATTAATTCAAGTTATACTCATTTAAAGATTACCCTTTCAAAATTGAACACTAAAACTTGATGGATTCAAAAACTCATAGCTTGTATTACCTTAAGTGACTCATATGAACATGCTTAATGCATCATAAGCTATCCTATCACTAGGATATTAATTGTAAGTCATGTACTCAAGTATGAATCATAGGATAGGAGATTTCATACATAGGAATACTTATTCACTTCCTAGCTTAGAAATATGCGGGGTATTACAATATCTCCCCCTTGGGAACATTCGTCCTCGAATGAGATTTTACTGAGAAGGGATTCAAGACAATAGAACCTGAACTGAACATGAAGAAATGAAACTTGATCTCATGACTAACATGCTAAACATACTGAACTCGTGCATATACGATGCACGGACAACTGACACATAAATGCATGACTGAGTATGAAATGGTTAATAGGTACCAAGTTTATACTGGAAACATGAACGTAAAACTGTATAAGATTAAGGAGAACTGTTACCTTGAGCTTGATCTGAATTGGCGGGGAAGAGGTGAGGATACTTGGTATGCATATCTGCTTCTGCTTCCCAAGTAGCTCCCTCATGAGACTGATTTCGCCAAAGAACCTTGACTAGAGAGACTTCTTTGTTCCTCAATCTACGAGTCTAATAATCTAAGATTTCGACTGGAATCTCTTCATAAGAGAGGCTGTTCTGAATGTCGATGCTCTGACTAGGGATAACAAATGCTGGGTCACCTACGCACTTCTTTAGCAAAAAGACATGAAAGAATGGATGAGCTGAGGCTAGATCTGAAGGCAACTCAAGCTCATAATCTACCTTGCCGAAGCGACAAAGAATTCTGAAGGGATCGACATACCGAGGACTGAGTTTCCCTTTCTTTCCAAACCTCTTCCCTCCCTTCATGGAAGAGATCTTAAGATAAACATAGTCATTGACCTCAAACTTGAGATCCTTTCTATGAACATCTGTATAGAACTTCTGTTGGCTCTGAGAAGCCTGGAGTCTCTCTTTGATCAACTAAAATTTCTCTAAGGTGTCGAATACTAAGTCAAGACCTATGATTGAGGCCTCACTAACTTCGAACCAACCAATCAGAGATCTATATCTCCTACCATAGAGAGCTTTAAATGGAGCTATATGAATACTAGAATGATAGCTATTGTTGTATGCAAACTCAATCAAAGGCAAGTGGTCGTCCTAACTCACCTTGAATTCAATTGCATACGCCCTTAGCATATCTTCAAGAGTTTGAATGGTCCTCTCTACTTGACCATCTGTCTGAGGATAAAATGCTGTGTTGAGATGGACTTACGTACCGAGACCCTTTTGGAATGCTTTCCAAAAGTGAGAAGTGAACTGGGTACCTCTGTCTGAGATGATAGATGGTGGAACACCGTGTAATATAACTAACTCCTTGATATAGAGTTTGGCATAATCCTTGGCGAAATAAGAAGTACGAACAGGAAGGAAATGAGCTGACTTGGTCATTCTATCTATAATGACGTACACTAAATCATGTTGATGACGAGTTCTAGGCAAACCCATCACGAAGTCGATGTTAACTTCTTCCCAATTTCAAGTAGGAATGGTGAACTCTAGCATAGAACCACTAGGTTTTTGATGCTCTATTTTATCCTACTGACATGTAGAGAACTTAGCCACAAACTCTACAAAATCTCTCTTCATCCCACTCCACCAATAGATCTCCCATATGTCATGGTACATCTTAGTGGCCCCCGAATGAATAGAGTATCGCGCACCATGCGCTTCTACAAGAATTTGCTGCCTTAATTCATCTACACCTGGAACACATAGACGACCCTGACAATGAAAAACAGCATTTCCCGCTTGGGAGAAAACTTTGACTTTTTGATTCTGAACTGACTCTTTGAGCTTGACAAGGCTAGGATCCCTGTTTTGTTTCTCTTTCACCTTGGAAACTAGAGATGACTCTGAACTACTATGAACACATACACCACCCTCTGAAGAATCAACTAAGCGAACGCCTAGTCTGGCAAGCTGATGGATCTCCTGAGCTATCTTTTTCTTACTATCCTCAACGTGAGAAATACTACCCATGAAGAGTCGACTGAGAGTGTCGTTCACAACATTGGCCTTGCACGAATGATAAAGAACACTCATGTCATAATCTTTCAAGAGCTCTAACCACCTTCTCTGGCAAAGATTGAGATATTTCTGGGAAAAGACATACTAGAGGCTTTTATGGTCTGTGAAGACATCTACATGAACTCCATAGAGATAATGCCTCCAAATCTTCAAGGCAAAAACTACCGCTGCTAACTCAAGATCATGAGCAGGATAATTCTTCTCATGTGTCTTTAACTATCTAGAGGCGTAGGCTATGACCTTACCATGCTGCATGAGGACACAACCTAAACCCACTTTGGATGTATCACAACAGACTACAAAACCGTCTGAACCATCTAGAATAGCTAGAACTGGAGCGGAGGTGAGTTGAGTCTTCAACTCTTGAAAGCTCTTCTCATATGAATCTAACCACTGAAACTTAATTTTCTTATGAGTCAATCTGGACATGGGAGATGCAATAAAAGAAAATCCCTCGACAAACCGTCTATAATAGCCAAACAAACCCAAGAAACTCCTAATATCTGATAGAGATATGGGTCTGGGCCAGTTTCATATAGCCTCAATTTTTTGAGGATCTACTCTAATGCCATCACCGAAAATAATATGGCCAAGGAATGCTACTAATCTTAGACAAAATTCGCACTTGCTGAACTTAGTGAATAACTGGTGATCCCTGAGAGTCTGAAGAATAATCCTAAGATGGTCTGCATGATTATGCTCTGTGTGAGAATAGACCAGAATATCATATATAAAAATTTGACAAACATGTCCAAGTACTCCTTGAACACACGGTTTATTAAATCCATAAAAGCTGTAGGGGCATTGGTAAGACCAAATGACATGACTAAAAATTCGAAGTGACCATACCGAGTATGGAAAGCTATCTTCGAAATGTCACATTTTCTAACTTTGAGCTGATGATAGCTTGATTTGAGGTCAATCTTGGAGAAGTAACTGGCACCCTGAAGTTGGTCGAATAGATAATCAATCCTGGGAAAAAGATATCTATTCTTAACTGTTACCTTGTGGAGTTGACGGTAATCAATACACATCCTGAGAGAACCATCTTTCTTGCGCACGAATAATACTGGCGCACCCCATGGGAAAATGCTGGGTTTGATGAATCCCTTATCTAAGAGATCCTTCAACTGATATTTCAGTTCCTTGAGTTCTGCTGGTGCCATTCTGTATGGCAGAATAGAAATAGGTTGAGTATCTGGAAGAAGGTCTATGCCGAAGTCTATTTCCCTTTCAGGAGGAATGCCTAGAAGATCTTCGGGGAAGACATTTGAGTATTCATTAACAACAGGGACTGTTTCGAGGCTGGGAAATTTAGAACTGGAATCTTTAACATGCATGAGATAATACACACACCCCTTAGAAATCATTTTCCTTGCTCGAAGGTAGGAAACAAGTTGACCCCTGAAAACTTAAATGCTACCCTTCTACTCTAGGATGGGCTCATTCGAAAACTGAAACTGAACTATCTTATTTCTGCAGTCGACTGTGGCATAGCAGGATTAAATCCAATCCATGCCGAGAATGAAATCAAAATCAGTCATCTCTAACTCCACTAAATCTGCTGACATGGATTTTTGAGATATCATAATTGGGCAGTTCCTGTATACCCGTCGGGCTATGATGGTTTTACCCACTGAGGTAGAGACTGAGAAGGGCTCTTCTAGGACTTCGGGATTGATTCCAAAATTGCGTGCTATGTATGGAGTAACAAAAAACAAAGATGCACCTGGTTCTAGCAAAGCATAAACATGAACATGGAAAATTTAAAATGTACCAGTAACGACATCAGTAGAATTTTCCTAATCCTGCCGGGACTGAAGAGCATAGAGTCTGTTTGGGCATTGCCTACTGGTAGCACTGGAAATGGCACCCTGCTGATTCGGGTGACTAGACTGAGCTGTAGAATGATTTTGCTGACCCTAAAGACTTGACTGCAAACACTCCCTAATCCTGTGGCCTGGCTTGCCACAACAAAAACAGACATCACTACTGGCTCTGCAAATGCCCTTGTGGTTCTTACGATAAGTCCGACAAAGGAGATTCGTTTAGGCACTGCTAACAATGCCCTGAGATTTATATCCTGGTACTTTGTTTTTATTGCCGTCTCTAAAATTTGGCACTGGAACGCTGGCAGAGGAAGGAGCTGGAATGGCTAACTTGGAGTGAAACTGTGAACGATTTTCTCCATTTGACTTAGGGTGAGCAAAGTTGAAATTACCTGACCCTGCTCTCTTGTTCTGCTTCTTCCTAGTCTTAAAATTCTTCTCTTTTACTTGCTGGGCATGGGTCATGAGTCTGGCTAAGGTCATATCACCAATCAGCATCGCAGACCTACACTCAGTTACCATGCTATCGTTGACCCCTAACACGAACTTGCCCATCTTAGTTTTATTGTCTGCAACCACATGAGAAGCTTACCTGGCAAGTTGAGTAAATCTGAGAGAATACTCCATAACTGTCATATTCCCCTGCTTGAGGTTAATGAACTCAAGAACTTTGGCTTCCCTCAGCTCTTGGGGAAAGAATCTGTCTAAGAAGGCCGTGACAAATTCCTCCTACTTGATATGGCCTGTATCATCTAACCTCTCAGACTTTCATTATTTGTACCAATCATGAGCAACATCCTGTAACTGGTAGAAGGCTAACTCAGCACTCTCAATAGAAGTAACATCCATGATGTTAATGACCTTCTGGACTTTGTCAATGAACTCCTGAGGGTTTTCATCAGACTTAGACCCATGGAAAGATGGAGGGTTTATCCGGGTGAAGTCACGAACTCTAGTTGCTTTAGGAGTGGCCAATGGATTGGTAGGAATGACTGGTGGCCGTTCATTCTGTGCAGCCATGGACTGATCAAGTGTGGTAAATGCGGCTCTAAACTTCGCATGGGAAACGTGTTCGCCCAAAGGATCTTCGGGATGAGGAGCTGGCTGGTTCCTTCTCTTTGGGGCCATAGTCTGGAATGAGAGAAGAATGGATTAGACTGGGAGTTTAACTTGTAATTATGCTAACTAGCATGACATGAATAATGAAAAAAAGGGACTATTCCTAAAACATCTTATATCCTTCCACACATAAATATGGCGCGCAACACACCCATGTACAAGACTCTACTAGATACGGCTTTCAGACTTCCTAGGACTCTATTGAACCTCAGGCTCTGACACCAAGTTTGTTACACCCTGATTCACTGAACTGAAATGCTACACGATGCTCATGACCCGGAGGGACTACAAGCTAACCCATGACTGATATTTGTACCTGTATACTACAAATCATGATATAATAATGCGGAATACATAGAACTGTAAGGCCATAAGGTTCAAATGAATAAAACCATGTGGGTGGAAATACCCAAATCAACTCAATCTGAACCAAAATTTGAACACAAATCTAAAAGCCTCTAAACTATCCGAATAAGGATTTGAAGGAACATGTCTCCAACTAACTCCGTAAAACTTAACTGAAGGAATAAATAAATGTATCAAATCATATTGTCCTCGAATCAATGAGGACTCACTGTGTCTCTGCGATTGGAATGCTACCGCTACTGTTGGGTTGGAGCGCTTGTCTGGGAACCTATAGTGTAACATGAAAAGAAAGCACCATAGCACAAATGCATCAGTACAACTGGAGTACGGAATATACGAGGAAAGTAGGCTGAACATAAAGGGTTTCATGCATGAACAACATTGACTGACTAATATGAACGTGGGAGTGCAAATACACATATATAGAAAATGGGACTACGATATAGCATGACCTATAAGCTAATACATGGTTTACTGATAACTGTCATGACTGATACTGAAACTGATAACATGGACGACTGTATCTGAAAGTCCTGTATATACTAAAATCTGAGGAACGCCCTGAGTTTTTTTACTGAGACTGATACTGAAACTGTGGGAAGTAGTGTTTAACTGACATGCCCTATGTATGATGTTATGGCTAAGCTGGGGTCCAATCTCTGCCCCGATTGGATGGGTGTCAATAATGAGCCATGGGTAAGGACAGCCTGTGAGTGACCCTTATCTAGCGGGTACTCAATGAGAATTGTGGGAACCCTAAACTGATGGGTTAAGCCACCACATCAACCCTAATCTGGCGGGTTACTATGTCTCAACCTACGCTGGCTACGTAGTTCTGGAACTCAAGGATGACTACTAAGAATCACACTCTGAACTGGCGGGTGAGTTCCCATCCTTGGGTTCACTCGGTGCTAACCTCTACTCCCATCTGGAGGGACTGGACATGAATGACTAACTGTGCATGACTTAATCTTACTAAATTTCATTGATTGGCGGAATATTACTAATATCTGGCAACTGACTAAGATCATGAGGTTTTCCTAATTCACATGACTGACTAAACTCTATGGAATCATAGCTTGAGTTCAGATATCGTGAAACATGACATGTCTCTAGGCACACAGCTATAGTTTTCTGGTACAAACACCCCCAAAACTCGATGGAAGGAAGCTGACACACATGACTGACTTGATCATAAGAGTAGAGTCCATAATTTATAATATCATAAGTAGGGATCTCATACTAAGTATGGTTATCAACAATGTATTGCATGGAAATGATTTCATATCACATGGAAGTACTTGCACAATCTTAATATCATGTTCCTTGCATAATTATATTGGCAACACATACCAATAGCATGGAAGTTTATGTGGATTGCATGGTTATCATACATCTTGTTCATAAGTCGGACTTGAAAGTAAACATAGCATTATCTCATAAGAATACTTCATGAGCATTCCAACAATAATTTCAAGGCACATTAACAACATAGAAGTCATTGGAACGTAAGGGCATATCATGAATCCTTCATTTAGTCACAATTTAGCTATATTGCATGGTTTCTAATTTCTTAGGAATTTTATCAAACACCTTACATGCACATCTTAAGCATAGGTGAAATCATCAAATTATACATCATGAACAACCAAATTTACATGTATCTAACTCATATGATATCATGAATTCATAAAAACATAAAAAGATTCCATTTTGGGAATCACCCGATATCAACAACATGATCAACACCCAACAGTATAAAAATCATACTTTATAATGACAAAGAGGGTTTTTGAGCTTTATGGATAAAACGGATCCATAAATAAACTCACGTATACCTTAGAAGGAAGATTCTTGATGATTGACGGAGGAATTTCCTTGAAATTGGATCTTTAAGCTTAGTTACACAACCCTTGTTGTTTTTCTCTTTTAGTGCTCTTGGATGATGTGCTTTGAGATGATAATAGGGTTGTAATATGTTTAGAAGCTATATATTTCGTAGGGTTAAGTTTAGGGACGTGTAAGGAGTGTTAAAAGAATTAATTACCCTTAAAATAACTCAAGACAGAGTGTTTTTGGCACTTGGAATTGACTTAGGCGGCGCCCAAGTGATCGCCTATGCTTAGGTTAGGCGGCACCTAACCAATCGCCTATTCTTAGGTTGGGCGGCACCGAACCAATCGCCTATTCTTAGGTTGGGAGGCGCCTAACCAACCTCCTATGCTTACTGTCTCTCACGAAAATGGGCATAACTTTTCGCTCGGGTATTAGATTAAGGCGAAATTGATATCGTTGGAAAACTAATTCGATTCTCTACAATTTGGTGGGTCTAAATCAGCTAAAATACCATATTTAAACTTGCAAAATAAAACACTAAAACTTTATGGATTCAAAAACTCATAGCTTGTATTACCTTAAGTGACTCATATGAACATGCTTAATGCATCATAAGCTATCTTATCACTAGGATATTCATTGTAAGTCATGTACTCAAGTATGAATCACAGGATAGGAGATTTCATATGTAGGAATACTTATTCACTTCCTAGCTTAGAAACATGTGGGGCATTACAAAACCTAGGATGTTTAAGTTAAGAGAATATGCCACTTTAGTAGTGATTTCTTAAGCAATCAAATGGTAGTATAAGTGGTAACTACAGGGGAATTTATTTCCTCCTTCACCAATTTTGTCTCATAATTCCCAAGCTTCAAGTCCAGCAAAACCCTAGAAATCATTGAAATTAGGAGATTAAGCCTTGGGGTGGAATGATTAAAATGCAATATAGGTATCATTATCCTCGTGTTAATACGTAGATCACTATTTTGATAGTTTGATATTATGTGGAGGCTTCTTGGATGGGAAAAACTCCATTTTAGCAGTCTTTAGCTAGTATTCTTTTCAAGAACCAATTACTTAGGTCATAATGGCACCTACTATAACCCATCAATAGGAAAGCCAACCCGTAGTCCAAAACTACTAGAAACAAACTATTAAAGAAATAAAGAAAGAATGCAGAATATAGTAAAAGACTGAAATACAAGATTGCCCCAAAACATTGTGGAATCAGTACAAGAGCTCTTAATGTAATAAGATTACAAAATGAAATGCTAAAAAAAAATAATGACATAACTTATCTCTAAATACAACTTAGAGACTAGTCTAGTACATAAGAGGAAGAATAGCAATACTTCAAACTCCAAGAGCTCACCCTATATCATCGAACCACAGCTACTTCACATGATGCACACAACAATGATAAGAACCCATACTATGATTTGAAGGCTACAAAAGTAAAGTATGAGTACCAAACATATGGTACTCAGTAGGAAACTGCCGACTGAGCTCCAAAGATGATGCAAATACAAGTAACATACAAGCAGGAATGTAGACTATATCCATATGTCCAGGAAACTAACACAGTAAGATAAGGAGACAATAGGATATACTATCCTATTCTAGCCACACTCTGTGAACCTGAGCACTATACTGTATATCATAGGCCAATATATGAATAAGAACAGATGGAAGATATATAATAATATACAAGGCGAAAAAATAGACATACAATAGGAGTTAATAAAAAATCATAACTACATAGATAGGTACATATAGACATAACCAACGCCAGCTCGAAGGTACAACCTCCAACTTTCATACTAGTATCTTAAGGCCTCATAATGATAGTAGGAACTAAAACTAACATATTCAGGGCCTGTAATTCATACGTCTAACATGAGATAATTATACATCATAAATTAATTGTAAAAGAAAGGAATCAGAATCATACCTTGAATCTCAATACCCATCCAATAACCAACCTACCATAATCTAACCATAATAATAATAACAACAAAGTAAAGTAACCGCTAGTCCAGCCAAGCAATACCTAACTGAGCCTTGCATAAACCATCGCCGACATAGGCTAGGAAGGTTTAACCAATATTTAACAAAAAATAGCCAGATCCAATACCTTGGCAACCCCCTCCCCCCCCTCCCATCAGGATAATAGACACTAGAACCACACAATATACTGCAAGCACCACTCATACCTATACCAATGTAACCTACTATAACGCTGATAGATATAGGGATACTTGTGATAGGTAATGCACATACAAGAATGAATGCCAAGTAAGTCCATAATAGCATAATCGATCAAAGTATAATAAAGTGATCTAGTTTATGATCCTTATCCGACTCGAAAACTTACAAAGGAAATACATATGGTGACCTCTCTTCTCTGTCACGATGGCATATAGATTAAGGGCCCCCAACGATGTTTGAGAGTACCCATATACACCGACCTGTCCAATATAGGATTTGCAATAACCATCATTATCATTTAAATCCGTCCAGTACCATATATATTCATTGGTTAGAAACATGGATAAAAAAGTGTAAGTTGATAAACCCATTGCTCAGGGTAAACTCCAAGACTAAATCATCATAAAAGTGTGAAAAGGGTTGGAATCTCTCTTGACCAAGGTAAATAGTAGTAGAAAAATTATTGACCAAAATCTATCTCAATCAAGTTTCTAAAAGATCATTTTTAGTCTCAAAGTGTCATTAGTTATTCCTTAAGATGGTAAGATTCCTGTTATGAAAAAATCCATTTTAAAAGTAAAAAGTGGGAATAGATGCTTATTTGAGAAAACAATAGTAAAACCATATTATTGATGGTATCATACCATTTAAACTTTTAATAATCAAAAAGGCACCTAATCAATGCATGCCATCATTAGTATCCAAAAAATACCATTAAACACATCTAAATGTCTATAAACTATGACCATATTCTTTACAAGGATAAATCACTTTCTAGAATCCAAATAATATAATAATCATGGCTATGGGCTCAATAGCATAATCTGACATAAGTATATCATAATCTGGGAAACCATCACAATCCACCAAGAAAAGTAGTAAACCTTATAATAAAGGATTACATGTATCAACTAAGCTTAACATACTAGCAATCTATGGTAGTAAGATCATAGAAGCATAATAAATATTTTCACCGTAAGGGTCAATTGCCATTCTAGTCCCCAACATCATAAATTAGGTTAAGTCACGGTGTTCAACCCACCATCACATCCTAACATCCGTATCTAATATGAAACATGCATAATACACCATCTCATGAGGAAGAATAGACAAAAGTCTACATGGATGGAGAACCCAAATCCTTAAATCATCCATAAATTATCTGTCTTCACTTCATGATCCCAAAATTTCATCACTCTATCAAAATATTAATCTACATGTAGTTGGAGTAAAATGAGACCCATATTTCAATAATAAGGGTCGGTTTGAAATTTTAGTCAAGTACGAGTGGGCATAGCCCGCAAACAAAATCTAAAATTTAACCCATAATGAAGTCCCTCAAAGGACAAGGAATGTGTTCTCAAAAGTTTAGCACAAACAAAGAAAAAATCAGGTCTCAAATCAACCCTTAAAGTTTAGGAATTTAAGACCTAATCTCTAAGAATTTTACCATGAATTAGGATGGAAATTAAAGGAAAAATTAATGGAAATGACCAAGAAGTGTTAGACTATTTTACCTTATCATATATGGATGATTTCCCACTTTTACCTCTCTTTAAGAACACAATTTGATATAAAAATGGTGAAAGAAATCATGGAGAATCGAGTGGGGAAGAAGGATTTAAAACCACAGTTGTCACTTAAGCGACCACCCTGTCACTTAAGCAACAGTCGTTTAAGCAATTCTAGTATCACTTAAGTGATCTGGTAAGGATGGTGGATACTTATTAAGCGACAGTCAAGCTGTTTAAGTGACATCTGCTTAAGTGGACATAACTATTGCTTAAGCAGCCATTGACCAAATGGTCGCTTTCTTTTATGAAAAACCATGTCGTGCACACGATGACCGCTTAAGCTGTCACATTAGTGACTTGATGTCATGACTCAATTAATAAGTCATGATGAGACCTTATGTATCCCACCGGTAGGTAAGCCAAACCATAGCTCAAAGCAAATAGGCAATAGGATGATTTTGTTGAGAATGGCCTATGAGGCCAAAATAGGCCATTTAAGACTTATAAAAATAACAAGACAATAAGTATAATCCAAAGGGTAGATAAGGCATAAACAACTATCCCATGACCTAGTAGTGTCGGTACAAAAGCTACTACAAATACACCATATATTTTGAAATAGTCCAATATAATCTGTCTTAAAAAATGAAAGACAAGACATAGACAATCGAAAAAAAGAGGGACGACTCTAACTTCAAGAGCCCACCCTATCTCCAGATTCCAACAAAATATGATCATTAATTCAACAACAACTATTACTCAAATTTTCACCAAAAAGGTACAAAAGTATAGTATGAGTACAAAAACCATGGGTACTCAGTAGGCATCATCGGCTGACTAAGCTAAATCATGATATGAATATGATAAAATGCTAGATAAAGTAAGCGAATTAAAGGTAAAAGGGAAAATTTGGAAATAAATTCAAACACCATTGCGCATAAATAAATAAATCAATCAAAAATAGTAACATAGAGTTTACACAAGTATATCTACTAAATTGCCCCCATAAGCCAATAAATGTCGAAAAGTATGGTACTATAGAAATAGGTCGGGTGCGGGGCTCAAGATCCATAACAAACTCAGTATCATGTGTAGAAGTAATAATAGGTTGTCAATAGGGAAGAGATTAGGAAACTCATGAACTACAGGAACAGAGTCAAGCGACAGACTCTCTTAACTAACATCATGAATAGAAGTGAGATAAGACTCGCAACCCCTCTAAATTAACCTCCTAGCATGTATATATGAAATAATCCCTATAAACTCACTGCTAACCGCTCCCTGACACATGACTGAGAGTATATTAGGCATGGTTAAGGTTAGCGGTCTTGGCAAAATAGTCTATGATTGCATGATAGTAGGAAAACCAATCCATGCCCAGATCACATCCAAATCCATCATGTCAAATATAATAATATCTGGGTGAGTATCAATATCTCTAACAATCATATTTCATGATTTTAAAACCTAATCTATTACTATAGAATCACCCACAGGAGTAGATACATATAGTGGCATAGATAATGAAGCCCAAGATAACTCTAACCATGGGGTATAATAAGCAGACACATAAGATGTCACAACCTTATTTATGAGTTATAATTGCACATACTAAATACTTTAAGTAAGTAAGCGAAACCATAACCCGGAGCTAACAAAATAGGTTAATTCAGTAGGAAATGCATAACATAGGCAAATTTCAAGAACACAATTTATAGATAAGCAAAGGTTTAAGGTAAATAAAATAGTCAATATAAGATACCATCCCATAACCTAGTAGAGCTAGTACAAGAGCATCTAATATAAAAGATAGAGGGAAATGGGCGACTCAGACCCCAAGAGCTCACCTTATCTTTGGAAATCAATCACTACATGAATGTCAATCAACAATGATAACTACTATTTAGATCTGCACCAAAAATGTACAAAAGTATAGTATGAGTACCAAAACTACGGGAACTCATTAGGCATCATCAGCAAACGGAGATAAATCATGATATAATGATGATAAAATATAAGATAACATAACTAAGTCAAGGTACAGAAACAAAAATGAATCATCTCTAACAATGCGGTACATAAAAAATAATTTAACCAAAATAGTGATATAATTTGAAGTATTAACACATCAATATCACCGTGCAATATAAATAAATAACTTAGAATAATAATGCATCACACAAGAAATCAAAAACTACCAAATTGGTCCCATATGCCAATTGGTGTGGAAAAGTAAATAGCTCATCACAACATCCTATACGCTTGGAGGGCACACTCAAGATGGAATAATGCAATCAACAAACATATAACAAACCTTCATTGTCATGTAACCATCATCCCACAATTGTCATCAATTGGACATTTACCAATAATTCATAATTTACAAACATAAAGCAACCTTATCATCAATACTCACTAGTCGCCATTTTTAAGCTAACCATCTCTTATTAACTAATTTATTTACTAACTAATCAGTATATAACTTCTAGTCATCATTTAATAACTATTCACCATATATCCGCTAATCACCATTCATTAGACAACCATCATTTATCTCTAACATCATTTGTTGCCTAATCATTATTTACCAACAAACCTCAATTATAAACTAGTCATCAATATATCACTTAACCCACATTCACCACTAATCATTAATTTTCACTAATTATTAATTATCACTAATTCTCACAAGTCCACTAATTATCATTTTTACCACTTTTGGGATATATCTGTCATCCCTAATATCAATTACATACACAACTACATATAAATATGTAGATTTATAAAAGCTATACATAGGGCATAACCAGACTCAAACCGGTAGATATACATATAGGAACATCATTATAATCATCCTCTGCCCTTGTCGGGAAACTATACCTCATCATAATATCCTTCGGCCTAGTGGGTGCCAATATCATCATAATATCCTCCATCCTTATTGGGCATCAATATCATCATAATCATTCTCTGACCCTGCTGAGTATCAATATCATCGCAATATCCTCCAGCCTTACCGAATACTAAAATTATCATAATCATCATCTATCCTTGACAGGTATCAATATCATTATAATATCTTCTAGCCTTGTCGGCTATCAATATATCGTCATAATCTTTTTTATCCTTATCGGGTATAGTCAATATCAATATCATCTCTCCAAATTTAAAAAGGTATAGAATCAATGGAATAAGTGCCAATATAATAGAGCATAAAAGTTTCTAACATAACTAATATCATAATTTTGTATATAATCATTAATCATATCTACTAGCACAAATAATAACACAATTTCTAACTCCATCATTAAGGATGCTATCTAACATGATTTCTAGCATAATTGTTTAATATGATCATAATCAAAAACATTATTATGATTAAATATATATCAATAGTATATTCAATAGATTATCACTGGCTTAGAAGGTAGCTGATCAATATCTTGAGAAATAGCTAATCCATGGATGATCTATAGCTTATTTATAGCATAGTCAAGGGCTTATTCAATGGTATATCCAGTAGTCTACTCATATCCAAACAATAAAATAATCAATAACTCATCAATAAACTTAGATAATAAATCCTACATATGGCATAATCACATCGGCATTTCTTCCAACATCATTCACAATAACAACAAGTACAAAGGCTTATCAATATTGCCTCAAAAGGCATTCTCTAGGCATTTAATAAGTGTATAAGGGTTTCTAGAGAACTAATAATCAATCTTGACTTAAGGTGGGTCAAGAGCACACTTCTAAATCCCCAAAATAAATTCAAAGTCAAACACTACCCCCAGACTGTGCTATGGTATCTAAATCCACATGTAAGTGTACAACCCATACTTAGTCCTAACATAAAGTTACTTCTGAAGCACTTTAACTAAGGCATCCTTTATTAGTGTAAAAAACTAAGGCCAAACTTAACCTAAGCATTGGGTGTCTAAGCATTTTTACCTAACTTGAGTAATCTAAGGCATTCACATGCTAAACATGAGTAATAAAGTCTAATCTACCTAAAGCATAAGGAAACAAGACACACATTTCAACTCTGTGGTTTTACATTATCCTAAAGAGTCCAACTAACCCAAGCCTTGCACTTTATCAATCCAATAGCTAAATCCAATTCCAAAAATAGAATATCATAGGAATATAATGAGATATCTCTATCTAACAAAGGATACACCAAGACTACTTTGATGCGGAAGAAAGCTCATGAACCGACTAAACCATTATTTTTCCCTTTTTAGAAGCCTCCTAAAGATGCCAAGATATCAAAGAAAAACATTCTATGCATCATTATGAGAATATCATTAGCCATATTACACCATTGTGCTTCAAGTCCAAAAATCACATCAAAACCCATGTGGGACCTACTTATGGAAATTGTATTTCCAAACCAACCCAACATTTACACAAGAAAAAGGAATCACTACACTTAAAATGGGTGAAAACTAATTTAAATTGGGGCTAAAATCAAGCCCTAGGAGTTCTGGGTTTTTTAGCAGATAATCAAGAATTTTCAATAATAAAAGGGTAAATTATTACCTCAAATTGTAAGATAATCTTGAAAATAAATGTTAATCAAGATCCCCAGTCACCCATATGTCTTATTTATGATATAACTCACTCATTAGGGTTTTTGCTCTCAAGTAATGGATGAAAACTAGCAAAAATCATGGCATTAGGGTCTATTTATACCCAAACTAGGTCCTGGGATCCTACTGTCATGATGAGATATGCAATAACAACTCATTTTATTAGAAGGACATGTTTTGATTGAAACACTCCCTAGTGTGATTACTAAATTCTCCTACCAAGGATATCGTGATCATGACCCTTGGTCTGCGATTGCAGTTGCACCAGATAACAACTAAAATTTGGAAATGTATAGTCATAGAGAATTATCTAGAATACCATATACACACCTAAAATATTTAACAACACCATGTTCAATATTCCAAAGGTAATGGCACACTCGGACTTTTCATCCGAGGTCGTTTTGAACAAATGTGGGTCTAACACATATATTTTATTTTCTTAACATTTTGACAAATAGGTTGATAGAAGCTTGAGTTCCTTGGGACCCAAACCAATGGTCTACCTAGCCTAAAATTAACAGTCCATTATTGTTGGAATAGTTAGTATTTGCATACGAGTTTATTTTACTGAAGTTTTCACTCGATGTCCATTTGAAACCAGTAAAAACATAAAAAAATGGCTCTACAAAACAAAGAAATTATTCAATAACTGAATTCTCAGTCCCAACAAGTCATAAATGACTTGGGGCAGCTATGAAAAAGCTCTAACAAAGAAAATAAGCAAAAATATAGAAAATGACCTAAAGGTCATTATAATATCAACTACTAAAGGAAATTTTGTCCTAGAAATTTAATGATTAGGGTGTACCTAAAGTCTCAAACATGTAAGAATAATGGGCCCACATCTCTCTCTCAATCTCCTAAGTTGCTTTCTTCACTGGGCGGTGCCTCTACTAAACCTTAACTATAGGAATCTCCCTAGTACGAAATGTCCTAATATCACTAGTAATTATTAACTGCCAATGATTATCCTACTAACTATCCTTGAAGGCTACATTATTTTATGATGTAGGGTCTAATCTATTGCTCCTATGCAGTATTAGGTGGTTGAGCACATCTATTGAGTTAATGTGAAGTAGTGAGCCTCTATCCTTCAAAAGGCCTTATTATTTAATTATTATTCATTTATTATCTTAGTACCTTTGGATTCTTTTTCGTCATAGTAGGGTGCATGTCACAACTTAGTTGCTAATCTGGTTTTAGAGGCTATTTTGCACAAGTGTGGGATGGTTGTTATTAATCTTAGTTATTTAATTATTTATTTATCTTTTAGTACTATCATAATTGGTTTATTCTTTATTATTACTTTTATTGTGTTTTTGAGGTTTGGGTAAGTGGGTGGTCTATAGTCCATGGTGGGCTTTAGATACTCATCATGACTAGGCCATAGTTTTGGTTGTGAAAAGCTTGGTATCATAGCACAATTTGGAGATATTGGGTGTCCATAAAGCCATGTCAAGAAGAGTCCTTTTAAGAGTGTGTAGCACACCAAACTTATGAGTAGAAGGTTATAAGGCATTTATAAATATTTCTCTTTTTTTTTAATTCTATTTTGGCCAATAGAGTCTAGTGTTATGAAATTTCTTTATCTCCTACCTTCCTAGCATTTCAGATTATGCCATCCTAAAGATCTGATGTTCCTTGGAACTCTACTGGGAATTCTATTCTACCTGAGGAAAATATGGAGGGGACTCATGCTTTTATGGAGTGGAGACCCGATCTAGGGTCCCTGCTCTTGATTTACTGCTTTGCATGGAGTTCTACTATTCCCTAGTAGTGCTCCTCGGGCTTCCCAGGCTGGAGATACTTATGCTCAGTCGACTCAGGGAGATATCTCCAATGTGGATTCCTATTAGTCTATGAGGATGCTTTCTCAGTTTGTGGCCTCATAGTCTCATCATTCTAATCTTGTTAGTTCTATTTCTCATTTATCTAAGATCACTTATATTGGCCAGTTTATGAGGTTGAATCCCCCAACCTTTATAGTCTCTAAGGATTATGAGGATCCATAAAGTTTTATTAATGAGATGGAGAATATTTTTAGGGTGATGCATTCTATTGATTTTAAGGGTGTAGAGTTTGTTTCTTATCAATTAAAAAATATACCTTATTAGTAGTATGAGAAGTTGGAAGCTATGAGGGGTGATAATATTAAACGGGTACTGTATGATATTTTTTCTAGTGCTTTTCTTTATCACTTCTTTCCTCAAAAGTTAAGGAGTTTGTTAATCTAAAGTAGAATAAGATGAGAGTGAAGGAGTATACTGTAAAGTTTAAGCACTTGGCTCATTATCCTACATAGTTAGTGTTTAAAATAAGGTCCCAAATAAGGAAGTCTGCTTTTATAAGTCTCGTGACTTAGTATGGGAGTATAAGGATTCAATTTTGAGCAATTATATGGATATCTCCAGACTTGTGGTTTATGTATAGAAAATCGAGAATAAAAAAAAGAAACAAGCATAGATAGAAGAGAGGCAGAATAAGAAGTTTAGATACTCAGAGCAGGGTGAAGGTCAATAAAATAATAGAAGAGATGGTAGACAGTGGAATATAACCAAAAATTAGGGGAATTTGTATTTAGTAGCTAGTGCTCCCTATCCTAAGTGGTCAAGTGCTCGTTGTTTTCAGGCTAGTAGTGGTCCTAAGGCACAGGGTGCCCAGTCTCAAGCTAGTGGAGCTTAGTCAACCCCACCTTCTTCTCCTTGCCATTTTTGTGGGAAACTTCAGCATAGATATTATGAGTAGGGGAGAATTGGTGCTATAATTATGGTCAGCTTGGTCATATGCAGCGAGATTATCCTTCAACCAAGGTTTCCACGAGAGCTAATAAAGTTTTAGTGGCTACATATTCAGCTCCTACACTAAAAGGGCATAACTTTTGGTGTTGGCACTAGCCGAAATCATGTCATTGTACTTGCTACTCACCAGGAATCTGAGGCATCCTAAATATTATTACTGGTATATTACAACTCTTTTTGGTAATGTTTATTGTTTTCTTGCTCTGGGTTATACCCTTTCTTATGTGACCCCTTATATGTCTATGTGCTTTGTTTTTGGTCCTAAAGGAGTTTTCAACCCTTTTTCTATTTCTACTCCAGTGAACAATTCTATAGTTTCTAGAATAATCTATAGAGGATGTGTGGTGTTATTCTTTCATAGAGTGTAATTGGTGGATTTGATATAACTTTATATTTTGGATTTTAATGTTATATTAGGGATTATCTAGATTGTACGACCCAAAAGGTCATTTATTATTTTTCTAATAAACCAATGATCATGTAGGAGGGGAGTTCCTTAATTTATTTCCTATCTTAGAGCTCAAAAATTAATTTCAAAAGGGTATCTATATAATCTAATTAAGGTTAATTGTTCTGACTCTGAAGATCCTTATTTGTAATAGGTCCTTGGGGCTAGTGAATTTCATGACGTATTTCTCGATAAACTTACTGGAATTCCTATAGATTAGGAAATAGATTTTGGGATTGATATTATATCGGATACTCATCCTATTTATATTTCTCCTGGCTCTGGTGAATTAAAAGAGCTAAATAAGCAATTAAAGGATCTTCTTGAAAAGAGATTTATTCATCCCAGTGTTTCTCTGAGGGGTGCTTCTGGTCTTTTCATGCGAAAGAAAGATGGGTCTTTTCGAATGTGTATACACTATTGCCAGCTAAATAAGGTGATAGTGAAAAATAACTACCCTCTTCCTAGGATTGATGATCCTTTTTATTAGCTTCAGAGTGCTAGATGTTTCTCTAAGATTAACCTCTATTCGGGATATCATTAGTTGAAGATTAGGGAGGTTGATATTCCCAAGGTTGCTTTTTGAACCTGGTATGGTCACTTTTATTTTTTATTATGTCATTTGGGTTGACAAACTCCCTAGCTACTTTCATGGATCTTATGAATAAGATTTTCAGGTAGTTTGTGGATTTTCTTGTTATAGTATCCATTGATGATATATTGGTGTACTCTAAGAGTGAGAAAGATCATGCCAATCATTTTTGAATCGTGTTACTGACTTTTAAAGAGCAGAGGTTGTATGAAAAACTTTTTAAGTGTGAATTTCTTTTGAGTGTTGTGGCCTTCAGTCGGTATGTTGTTTCTAGTAAAGAGATTAAAGTGGATCTAACAAAAAGTTAAGGCAGTTAAGAAATGGCCTAGACCCACAACTCTTACCGACATTAAGAGCTTCTGAGGTTTGGCTGGGTACTATAGGAGATTTATGAAACGTTTCTCATTTACTATTACTCTGTTGACTAAGTTAACTTACAAAAAGGTTATGTTCTTGTGGTCCCATGCTTGTGAGGAGAACTTTTAAAAGTGGAAGGACAAGTTGACTTTTGTGCCAATTTTGACCATGTCTGAGGGTACTGATGGTTTTGTTGTATTATGTGATGCATCCTATATGGGACCAGGTTGTTTCATGATGCATTATGGTTTGGTTGTGGTATATTCTTCTAGATAGCTTAAGGTTTATGAGAGAAATTATCTGAATTATTTTTCAGAGTCGGCAGCTATGGTTTTTGCATTGAAAAATTTGTGCCATTATCTATATGGGGTACATGTGGGTATTTATTAAGATCATAAAACCTTGTAGTATGTTTTCACGTAGAAGAAATTGAATCTCAGGTAAAGGCGGTGGATCGAGTTACTTAAGGATTACGACATGAGCTTACACTACCATCCAGGTAAAGCTAATGATGATATTGGTGCTCTTAGTAGTTTATCTTTGGGAAGCTTACTCTTGTGAATAAAGAGAAAAAAGGATTGGTGAAGAATACTCATAGGTTGGATAACTTAGGAGTTCATCAATTGGACTACGAGAATGGGGGAATCATTATTCAGGAAGTAGTTAAATCATTTCTTGGTGTTGAGTTAAAGGATAAGAAGGCATTGGATCCCATACTTATAAAGATTAAGGATGATGTGAATCATTAAAAAGTTATGGCTTACGAGATTGGGGGAGATGGCATCTTGAGGTACCAAGGTAGGTTGAGTTTTCCAGATATTGATAGCTACAGGACAGGATATTGATTAAGGCTCGTGAGTCTTGATATACTATATTTCTAGATTCGACTAAGATGTACCATGACTTGAAGGAAATCTATTGATGGAACAATATAAAGAGAGACGTGGAAAATTTTATTGCAAAATGTATGGTTTGCCAGCAATTGAAGGTTGAGCATTTTAGGCCTGGCGTTGCGATATAGAGTTTCCCATATGGAACTGGGAGATGATCAATATGGATTTAATTACAAGTCTTCTGTGGTCTCAAAATCAAAATGATTCTATTTGGGTCATGCGAATAGGTTAACTAAGTCTTCTTATTTCTTGTCTGTGATAACTAACTACTCAGGAGATGAGTATGCTAAGTTGTTCACACAGGAGATTGTAAAGTTGCATGGTGCGATTGTGTCCATTATTGTAGATCGGGGTAAGTAGCTTTCTTATTACTTTTTCTGTTCATTTAAAAATGATTAGGGTACACAGGTGAACCTTAGCACCGCTTTCCACCTTCAAATAGATGGGAAAGTAGAGTATACAATTCACACTTTACGGGATATGCTAAGGGCTTATGTGATTAAATTTAAGGGAAATTCGATGGATCATTTTCCTCTTATTGAGTTTGTGTATAATAATAGTTATTATTCTAGCATTCAGATGTCCCCTTTAAATGCTCTTTATTGTAGGTGGTGTAGTTCTCCTATTGGGTGGTTGGAGATTAGTTATACTGGGTTGTTTGGTCCTAACTTGGTTTACTAAGATATGTAGAAGGTGAAAGTGATTAGAGAAAGACATAATATTGCTCAAAGTCACCAAAATTTGTATACATATATGAGGCGAAGAGAACAGTATTTTGAGGTAAATAATTGGGTATTGTCAAAGGTGACTCCTATGAAAAAAGTCATGAGGTTTGAGAAGAATGGGAAGCTCAGTCTTTGTTATGTTGGACCATATCCGATTTTGAGAAGAATCGGGAATGTTGTGTATGAGTTTAATTTCCCTTATTTTTCATATGTCCTTACTGAAGAAGTGTGTCAATGATCCTTCCTCGATAGTGACTATTGAGGTTGTTGGTATTACAGATTCCTTGTCTTATGAGGAAGTCCCTATTGAGATATTTTATAGGGTAGTTCATAGGCTTAGGACTAAGGATATGAAGACCAAATACCCAATCTTGTTCCCCATGTAAAATAAAAGTGGTTAAGGTATGATTTTTGTTTTCTTCTTGTAACTTTTCAAGTTTGTTATTTTATTTTGATGTATTATTGCTATGTCATGCTAAAAGTATCCTACTTATCATTCAAAGAATAATGATCCTAAGGGGGGGGGGGGGGACAATGTATGACCCATTAAAATTTCAATCATTTTATTTTTGACTCTCCCACGTATGTACTGTTATTTTTGAATTAAATTATGTTTAGGGATGTTAAAAAAGTGTTTGGGAAAAATTTTAGGTTTTTTTAATGGGGTTCAGAGTTATTTTGGGATGACGAGGCATTAGGGGTTCACGATAAGGTCGTGTCACTGAGGTTAACCTTTACGATATCGATGTTGCATGGGGGCTAACCTCCACAATATTAGCATGCCATGTAGTGTTTTAATTTTATCTGGTATTTGATTTTTTCACTTTTGGTGAGGGTCTTTTGGTATTTTCACCCCTTGTATGACCTTATATCATAAAATAATCCCATTCCCTTCAGTTTTCAAAGATCAAATCATTCTCCTTCTCTCTTAAACCCAATATCCATGAACATTCAGTGGTTTCACAAAGAATTCATCATCCGAAATCCAAACATCAAATTGACTTTAATTTTTGGTGTATTTCAGGCATGTTTCTTTTTCCTAACTTCAATTTTACATTGTGTCATTAATTCAATGGAATTTTATGTTATTTAAATTTACGATTTTGAAATTGGGTTGAGGAATTCTAGTTGTTACTGATTGAATTAGTTATCTTTTGTTTTAAAAAGATTATCCATGTTTTAAATTGATGTTTTTAGGACTAAATTAGTACATTATTTTAATGGTTCAAATGGGGGACATGGGTTTTCCCCAAATAGGATGAATTTTGTCTTGGAATTGACATTAATCTCAACCTACTCTATAATCTCTATTTTAACTATGGAAAATTACATAGTTTAACATACTTTACTTTAAATCCATTGTATTGCATTAAAGGATAAATAGATATGAATATTGTTCTGGATGGGCTTGGTGGCCTTTATTTTAGATTTTAATGAAACTTGGGAGTCCAATTGAGTTGTGTAAATAGATTAGGCAGAATTAATTTACCTTGCAAGCATATTGGTATGACGATACCATATGGTAAATGCCTCAATTAATGACTGTTGGGTTACTAGTTGGTTTTATGTACAAATTGTTTTAATTTAGGCTTAAAGGGAGCTATATAACTCACCATGAAGGTGTAAGTTCTAGGGGGACAAAAACTAGAAACTACATTTGCCGGTGTTAGGGGTCTATATGGCTGGGTGCTTGGTGCACACATGATATACATATTTTTGGGAAGGTTATTGGTATTGATGCCCTTGGTTTTCCTTGATTCGTGCCGGTAATATACACTGGGGCCCTTTCAGTTGAGGCTATATATTTTTTA